>NC_045744.1:27226852-27234374 GCF_008692095.1 Etheostoma spectabile
AGCAACTTGAGTGGTGGTTGAGGAGTAGCTGTGAAACGACATCCCCACAACTGTAAGTTTAAAACACAGTAAAGAGTGGTGTTCGAGTCTCAGTGTGGATGACAGTTAAGTTGGATGGTGCGTTTTATTTATTGGGAAAGCAAAGCACACAAGAGCTAATTAGGAATTAACCTTGCAAGGTTGTCACTGAAAGATACAAGTCAGTAAAGCACCATATAGGCTGTATTGTCTTTAAGCCATGCTACAGTTTCATAGAACATAGACTATGTTTAATAGCCTCAAACATAGACCACATGCATATTTCACACAGCAAAGAAAAAAAAAACATATTTAGTGGCCATCTTTAAGGCCAGTGGTTCCCAAACTTGTTCCACTTTAAATACCCCTAAACTGACACAAATTAGACCACGGATCCCCATTTGATGACATCTTGTCGCGCGGTTCCACGTCTTGATAGGATTCTTGCTTTTAGATGTGTATATGAAACCAATGTCCAAAATAGTCACAGAAAGCCTGTCTTTGTGTTACTTATGGATGTAATTATAGTGAAAATAAATGATTCCCATTTTAGTGGGGACCCCCATGAAAGTCCCTCAAGTCCCTGGGAACCACAGATTTAGGCCGCCATCTACTAATTGATCATCATAGCTAAACGGGTACCTGGAGTAAATGGGACTTAAATTCTGACTGACAGGTTTACGTTGGCAAAGAAAATTATGATTGGGTACAATGAGGGATTTCCATTTTGCCTTGTGAACCCCCCCCCCCCTCTCCACTATAGGTGCTCACTTCAGGGGAAACTATAGTATGCACATATCCGGGACCAGGGGCTCCTTGATGACTCATAGGTAAAATGGAGGTCACAACTCTTGGAAGTGGATGAATTGTGTGTGTGTGTGTGTGTGTGTGTGGGGGGGGGGGATGGCTTTCTTCTTCAGCTAACTGACCTGCATAACTTGTTTGCACTGTGGCTATGTTTGCCCAACGTGGTATGAGGACAACATGAGGACACCCTAAAGGGCCTATTTTACTGCGCAACAATGCAAGGAAATGCACGAAAGGCCAATCAGATAAGGTGGAAATAAATCAGCAAGTAGACCCACAAGGTCTGTGATTTTAATTTGAAATCAAACAAAAGAAACTATATCCAAAAAAAGATAGCAGGGGATAAATTTGCAGGATTGGTTTCACCTCTTGTTTCGCTGTAATTGCAACGCTTCCTTTAGTTGCTCTTTTACCGGATGGCCCTTATCATTTCTTGCTGCTTAAAATGTATTGCCTTGTCAGGAGAATGACGCCACACTGAGAACTTGAGACTTATTAGGTTTAAAGACGAGTGATGCAGGAATTATAAGCAAATGTTTCCACTTACAGCCCAATGCATACAGTTTGTTATGGATGGAGGGAACTTGCTCTTGTCAGCTAGCTCTGCTAGGTGCTCTGTGAAATGTTCAAGGCTCACAACAAATGGAAGGACCTGTCTAAAACCTAAAAGCAACATGTTTTGTTCAACATTACAAAAGTGAAAGAGGTGCATAATTTATTACATGGATAAAATAGGGATTGTTCATCCCTACAAAAATAAAAAACAAAATGCTGTAGCTAGAAAATTTGTTAAAATAAATCATAAAATTGTTGACAGCATTCTTACAAAAGGGGTAAGGCAAGTGTTAGCTACACTTGATGAACTTGTTAAAGACCTCTTTTAGTGCCAAAAACATGAAAGGAAACCGTGAGGTAAAAGCAAACATTAGTTCTGAGCCTAAGTGTAGGCAGGTTAACTTGCTCTTTAAGTCTGAAAGCGCCAAGTCCAACAACAAGAACTCCATTCACACAATAGGACAATGGAAAAGTTGAGGCCACTATCCAGGCTCATGCTTAGAAAGCAGAGCCCTTGCCATTTCTGCAAGAGGCCTACCTCAACCTACAACCTGACACCAGGCCGTCTCCCCCCCACAGCTGGCTGCAAAGTACTGGCCACAGCCTGGTGCTCTACTGCAACCAGAAATAGCATCACAGGCTAATAAACGCAGATTCTACAAATGCAGCCTTCACACAAGCCTTAGACGTATCCCATGTTAAGTGAAAGTGTAGGTAATGTCTTGCACTTCAGATCAATGTTAAAAGGTAATTTCTGAGCGGGACAGACAGCAGATTTATTGTGTGTCCAGAAAAGCGGTGCTGCAATTTCACAAAGAGAACGAACGACAAACTGCAGTGCAGCACCTGTTACTCTGCTGAGTAGATCTGGTTCCACTCCATATAAACCAACACAGTGAGATATATATGTTCAACTTTAGCTGGCTTGGTTGACCTCAGCTAAACTACATCTTTTAATAGAGAAAGCATGCCTTCCAGATGTTTTTTAAGCCTGAATAAGCAAAATGCACTACCACCTCATTGATGAATACAGCATAGGGCTTGTGTTATTGCGGTTTATCATCAGTCACTGGCAACAAACATAATCCTAACTAGAGCCCGAACGATATATCGGCGGGCAGATATCTATTTTTTTTAAATATTCATTCATCAGAATCATTTATAATGACAAATAAATGATTCTGATAAATGAATATTTAAAATATTAAAACGGACGGTCTCCCATGTTATGAGCGTTGGCGTAGTCTGTCCACCAGAGGACGCTCTACAGCGTCACTGTTGGCAACAGATTTTTTTTTTTTTGTTAATGTGTTTTTGTTCAAAGGAGTTCAAAGTTTCATGGCTTAAGTTTGTATTTTTATACATTTTATTTATCAGAACTTTAATATATTTTCATGTTCCTCTGTTCTGTTGCCACAATAAAACAAATTGTTATATTATTTTAGTGAGAACTCATGAATAACTAATGTTAGGGAAATCTGTTTATGTTTTGTACGCGTTTCTGGATCTCTTTTTTAGAAATGTATTGGCCGATATATTGGTAAATCGGATTTTTAAATAAATATTTGTATCCGTATTGGCCTTAAAAATCCTTTAAATCGGTCAGGCTCTAATCCTAACAGTTTTAAGAGTTTTGCAATTTACAATGTGATGTCAACCATCCATGGTAACATTTAACTTTACATCCCCTAGCCTGGCATATTGATTGGATTAATTATAAACCTAACCAATACTGTGATGAGATCACAAATATAGGACATCTTTATCCATGTATGTTCTCATACTCCACAGGAAACAGGCGGTCTAGCCTTCAGATGTTTTGCTTACTGTTTTCAGACTCAGTTTAATAAGGGCTGCTGTGACCATTTCAAATTTTATAAACCCATGATAGAAAATATTGTTCACCAAACTGGGCGATCCATCATGTCACTGATAAAGCACTTGAGCAAACACCTGTGCTGAGTACATAAAACTAAATGTAAACGCTAGGAATAATAAGCCTTTTCATGATTAAACTGGTTCAATGAAAGGCATCACTGACATGTCATTACCACATGTTGCCTCAGTAATCAAATTAATAGGAAACATTTAAGATTTAACTTTCCACAAGCGGTAGCTTTGTTATCTGCTGTAACCATAACCATTTTCCTCCAAAACTCCCTGTAAAGATGAGTAATAATAGTGTTTGAATAATCAGACTGGTCTTAGCTTTGGCATGAGTACAGATTTGGGGGGGGGTGTTGCTAAAGCTAATGCATGACTGTAGTTCAAAATATGAGATTAGATAAAGTTGTGGATGAGTTGCAAGTCTTTGACAATGCTTTTGTCAGAAAGATTTATTTCAAGTCTGACGTCACTCAAGTGAAACCACATTAAACAGTGAGCCATGACTGTAGCCTTACTTTTTTAAACCCCCTAACTTGGTCTACTCTTTTAACCTTACCTTACATATTATCGGTTTCTAGGATAATCAAAACAATGGCGCTCTTGAATATCCATTACCTATATTTCTTTTCCCTTTTCTCATAGAAGTGAATTCTTTACTCAAGTCAATCAGTTTTCAAACAAAATTAGACTCCTCTGAATGAATAGGATGTACTCCTGGTTTTTAATTTATTTAAACTTATCCAAATTTTCTCACTTTAGGTTCATCATATCTTTTTTTTGTGTGAATTATTTTTGATCTAGCCTGTGTGCTAATGTTGTCTACCTGTATCTTTGTACATTGAATTTTGTCAATAAAAAAAAGTGAGTCATGACTTATAAGTCATGTCTTAGAGAATAATAAGACATGACTGTACAACAGACATGAAACGTTACTTCACTCCTTGAAAATATAAAAATGTGTGTTGGGAAAGATATTTTCTGAATTCTTTTTACATTGCTGGTGTTTTGAGCTCATCCGGTCTGTAACGTTTACGTTTTCGAAAAAAAAAAAAAAAACTTGACGTCAAGCGAAGCAGGCTTAAGCAGCAGTGAACTCTTTCCACTTCCAAAGATGGAACAACTTCAACTGTATTTAGATAACGGATAAACATATGTCGTTACCGGTATATGAATACAAGGAGGACACTGTTTATTTTCCCAAAGTAACGCAGGTTAATTTAACGTTTCAGAGCTGGTAACGTTAGTTAACGTTAGTAAGACTTGAACTACAGCAACACTGGCGTTAAAACTGTAAAACCAAACGGTGGTAAAATTAAATATCATATAGCTTCCGCTCAAAATCACATGTTGAACACTTGGATATTCCGGGATAAATTAACGTTACTTTGGATAATTGTTTCCCAGGCCTCAATCCATGGATAACTCAGACAGCCCTTTGAGACCTAGCAGAGGCCCCTAACTTAAATACAACACCACCAACTCACAGCAAATCAACTTTAATGACATAAAACTGTTTGCTAACTTGTAATTTAGCCTCTGGAGCAAGTTTGCGCACTTTTCGCAACAGTTGTCAACTTTTCCTACCTGCACGGAGTCGGCGGCCATCTTGGTTTTCGCCTTTGAATCAAATCCTACGGGGAGAGAGGAGGGGAGGTGGAACTCCAAAAACAAGCCTGGTTTTAAGTTTCCCTCTCTGGCGACAAAAAGAAGTGATTATTTGGACCAAATCATCGCTCATCTCGGGTACACGGGGCATCCCATGTCGTCTTCACACTTCATTGAGGCGGCCACGCCGTCCTAGAGGGGTCCTGCAGGGTGGACGGGTGTTCATGAATAAAAAAAAAAGCTGCAGCATAAATCTGTCCTAGTGCAGTCGGAGAAAGAGGCGGTGGTTTAGAGTGGAAGCGTCCGCCCAGAGGAGCTGTGGTAATGCTGCTGCTGCTGCTGCTGGCCTGCTTCATACAGACTGGTCTTACCTCATGCTAACAACCTGAAATCATCCCGGGTCAAACCAAACACAAACATGGAAAAACATGTAGGCCTATCTCAAATCGAGGTTAAAATATGTTTCAAATAAATAAATGCTCAGACAAATTAAATCCTCTGTTAAAGATAAAAAGTCCTAACTTCTTGGATTTTTTTTGCCATTTCAAGTGAAAGTCCTGCTATCATTTTGCAGGTAGAAGTACAGAGGTATAACTGTATGGAGCCAATAAAAAAAAACACAATGTCTGTCAAACAAATACAGAAATATAAAGAGGATTCATTAAAAGAATAAATTGGTAAATATAGCAATTTGGAAATCTATAAATAAAAGAATAAATAAATGTGGAACTATAGAAACCAAATAAATAATTAAAAGTATTTTAATTTATTTTCACATTTATTTGTTATTATTTATTTTTGTATATGCTTATATATATTTAGGCCACTTTAAAATATATACTTCATGTATTTATTGCATATAAAGTACTCAATTCCTTTCTGTATATTTCTTTTATTCTTTTAAAAGGCCAAGCTGTCATTCAACTGGCGAAAAAAAGACATAAAGGTATAAAAATAAATAAATGGCATTGTATAAAAATAAATAGAATATACAGAAAAATAGAGTAGTTTAAATGCAATGAATAAATATATATATAAAAAAATATAAAAACAAATATATACAGAAATAAATGAACAAATAACCCATCAAAATGCTATTAATTATCATTTTATATTTTGCTGCTATATTACTGTTGCAGCAAATGTTAAGTACAGTGTCAAAAGTAAAAGTACTCGTTATGCTGAATGGCTCCAGGCAGCATGATGGTGGAAGTAGCAACCACATTTTTCCCTTTTTACTAAAGTATAAGTATACAGTACATCATCAAAATATACTTGGAGTTTGTCTCTCAGACATGGAGACAATATACAGTTGGTCAGGTTGGATATAACTTCACTGCTGACTGTTGGAGATTTTATTTCATCACAATGCAAATCTTAATATGTAAAGTAACTATTGATAACAGTCAGGTAACTGTAGGAAGAACAATATATCCCTCTGAAATCGAAAATAAATACTGTACTCAAATAAAGTAAAAGTCTGGAAATTGCAATGAAGTACTTTGAGTAGTTTCCAGAAGACTGCACCTAAATAAGACAGTCACCTATTTAATATTGATCATCAAAATATTATTCAAATCGCAAGGATAAATGCAGACGCTACACAAACCTGCTGACAACCAGCTGCCATGTTAAATACGGTAAGAGCCACAGTTTACTTCTGATTTGCCGAGTCAGAGAGATGAGGAGGAGCTGCTATGAAGAAACCACAGGACAAACACTGAACTCTTCTGTGGGCCGGTGCACGACATATCACACCTCAGTGAAAAGACTTACTGCTGCACTACACAACCCTCAGAGACACAGTCATCACAAACCATATGTCTCAGAGACTGGGCACTCGCTGTGCTTATGGCGAGGTGTCTCAAATATTTATTGGTGTGGACAAGAATGCAGGTTCCTCACTCATTACCTGAGCATTGTCCACATAATAAAAATGTCAGAGGCCTTGCTGGGTAGACTTTTGAATGATGTGCTCCTGTTAAAACCCCTCAACAGTGAAACTCTCCAGAGGCTGACTGTGGACAGGTGCTTCAGACAAGACATGATGGGTTTGTCTTTTATGTCGATTATCAGCAATATCCACAACCCACATGTCATGGATGCAGTGTTTGGTGTGGGAGGAAAGACTGGGGACATGGTGTAATGCCGTTTCTGTACCATTGGGTTAATAAATATCTGCCTTTGTCAGAAAGATACACGCCTGTGCTGTTCCGCCTTTCTCCAGCTGTTACTCCAGCTCTGTTTCCACAGTTGAATGAACACTTTATTAATCTGTGGGTGTGTTATTACCCATAATAAACATGATGATGTTTGCTCTGATTAATGGGATGATGACCAAGTCTCAATGGGCAGGCAGGTATAAGGTCTTGTCCCACGAGGTTGTAAAAATCAGAGAATTTAATAATGTATGGAGGCCTAGGTGCCTGGTACCCTGACCGTGTAGTTGTGTTGTTCCTGTTTTAAGTCTGGTGTTACAACAAATCCTGTGACCCATTAGATTCTGTGACCGAATAAGGAATTTCAGCCTTATGTTGTTGCCATTGCACGTTTTCATACTTCATCATATACTTTATTTATTTTGATGGGCATTTTAGGCCTTTATTTGTTTAGGACAGTTGAAATCATAGAGGGGGGGGGGGGGGGGGGG
>NC_045744.1:27234384-27239612 GCF_008692095.1 Etheostoma spectabile
ATGACATGCGGCAAAGGGCCGCAGGTCAGAGTCAAACCTGCGGCCGATGCGTCAAGGAGTAAACCTCTAAACATGAGCGCTCTACCAGATGAGCTACCCAGGCGCTACCCCATAGACTTTTTTTTGTGATAGGTGTTTGCCAATATATATATATATACTATACAATATATAGTAGCATAGCTGAAATTCATATATTTTTCAGAATTTTGTGCAACACCAGCTTGTGTCATAACACCCTCTGTGCTCATTTTTTGTAAGCTCTCCACTGTACTGTACTATCTAATAAAGGCTAAAATACTTAAATATCTCTTTCAGACATGTTTAAAAAATAAATTAAAAATACTCTCTCTAGAATGATGATATGTGTCTGATATGTTTGACTCCGACCCAGGGCCCTTTGCTGTAGTTCTTCCCCTCTCTCTCTCTCTGCCTTAAAATATTTACAAAAAAAGGTTCTAAAGCACAAAAAAAATCCCTAAAGAAAGTTCAATAACCTTGTTGGAAGTTCTTAAAACAGCTTCTGCCTTATTGAACAACTCCCTGTTTATCTGGGTCACAGGCCCAAAACCAGAAAGCTGTAACTGGAAAACTATCTGAGATTAATGGGGATGAGTCCAATAGTTGATGACTGTCCAGGGATTATCCGACAGCAGGGGTGAGTAACACCGAGTGGCAGCACTTGGTCATATACACTTTCTCTGTCCTCTGCGGTCTCCTCTTACTTCACATAACCAGGCTCCTATTTTACTGCTCTTCATTGTTTTCAGCAGCAAGATAGCGACTTCCACAGTTAGAGAAAATGTTGAATAGATACAGTTGGGTTGGCATGACACCGTCTGTGCTTTTATAATAAATTGTTAAAGTTTGACTGACTGACTCAGACACTCTCTCACACAGAGAGAGAGAGAGAGAGAGAGAGAGAGAGAGAGAGAGAGAGAGAGAGAGAGAGAGAGAGAGAGAGAGAGAGAGAGAGAGACCTGGAAGCTCTTTATCTCCCTCTGCAGGATAGCAGCCCAGAAATAATCCAGCTTTCCTTTTTCCCCGGCAGCTTTATCTGTCTTCCCCACTCCCTGCCTCTGTTGTACCTGGTGGTGACGATGATGGACAATCATTTAGATTATATTAAATTAAAGAACACACATGCAGCTCTGGTAGTTAAAAAAAAAATGTTCTGTGTATTTCATTTGGCAAACAATTGATGAAAACAGCCATGTTGTTTTATGTTGCATCTGACAGACAGGGGGCGCTGGGTGTAGAGAAGGCACACAAAAAAACTGAGTGGCAAACTGCAGTACGCCCTCACTTAAAAATGAGTACCTATTCATCTGTATATTTAAATACCTCAGGAATTGCATTGTTGCAGTATACCAGTGGAAAAAGTCTGTGCAGCTCTTCCAGGTGAATTGTTGAAGGGGCAACATTGTCACTTTAAACTGGTTAGTAAGCAATTAATGAAGAATAGACAAGGATTTCAATCAGCCAATAAAAGGAAGTTAAAACCACAATAAACTCAACGGTCAAGAAAATAACAGATGACAACTACACACGCAAAGTTCTTACCAACCTTTCCACCATCTTTTATGTGGGAGAACTGAAAATAACATCTGACATTTTGGAGAAATAGGCATATTCTCTTGCAAAGCGCTGTGGAGATAGGTCTGGCAACGCAAGACTAGATGACCAGAAGCCAAGGTAACCTGCTGCTGGTTGTTGCTTTATATCTAATGGACTGAGAATAGAGTGGCATCGATCTGATTTAACTCTGGGCAAGAAAGCAGAATGAGAGTATTTCCCTAAATGTCTGCATATTCCAGATTAGAATATTAGTGTAGTAAACACCCATGTCTAACTGGGTCTATGATAAAAAAGAAAATGAAAAACAACAAAAATAGACTAAAAGGTTAAATGAAAGAGTTGAAATAAAATGTACAAACCGATAACATGCACATACTGCAACTTTAAAAGGGCGTTAACAGTATAAATGAGTTAGTTTGATAATGTAGAAAATGTGTCTGTGAATGAATCGCACTGAAAAAGTAGTAAATATTTACAGCAGCAGCATCTTCACCTTAGTGTTCTTACACACTTCAGTATTCTCATGTTCAGTGGGGAGAAAAAGCCTCCAGGCAAAGCTGCGTGTTTACATCCAACACATCAAGTACAGTATAAAACATATGCACTTGTCCCAGTAAGCAGTCCATGGTCACAGGATTTTTATTTTGTAAAAACCTCAAAAGTTCTCATTCAAGTCCCATAATACAGCACAGTAGTCAGTTTCTTACACTTAAAATATCCTTAAGTTAGTAGTAGTGGTGAGGCATGGGCATGTCGTGTCACCATGAAAAATGTCACTGTCTTTACATACAAAAGACAACCATAGTAAAGAGTTAAAATACAACCAAATACAACTAAACAGCACAGAGCCGATGAAAATGTTTTGTCTGGATCGGAGAACAGTGAAACCTATCAGCGGTGGAGGACCGGTGACCAGTTGCTGGACAAGCTGTCTCAGGACATGTGTTGGCCGAGGCCCTCTGCAGAAGACCTTTGACATGGAAATAAAGGGGAGTCGAGGCCCGGCGTGGGGGGGGGGATGAAACACAAACTCCTTGTCCAGTTGGCAGGCAGGCGTATTAACAGAGCCCTCAGTGGAAGCAGATTTGATCTGCAGCTCTACGTTACGTTCTCAACCACACGTACAAGCAGCCACACAAACACCTGTAGTGTATTAGTCCCCCTCTCCCTCGCTCTTCTTCCTCTCAGACTGCAACATCGAGCCCGTACCAACTGAAGTGTCCTCTCCGACCCTTCTTCTCTGGACATGTTGCCTCTTTAGTTTTTGGGGTAGATTTTTTCGTAAAAGAAGTTTTGTGCCAGCAAGTAGAGCTCCCCGTCCTTTTCTCTGACAGCATGTGCCCGGACGAACTGGAACTGCTCCAGTGCAAATTCGTAGAACTCGTTCTCCATCTTCCAGATGGCCGACTGCTGCAGCTTGGCGATTGACTCCTTTGTGGGCGGCTTCTTCTCGCTGGTCTTCCTCAGGTGGGATTTCTTCCCTGTGATGAAAGGAGAGGAGGATTAAAGGGGTCTGGGTACATCAATATAGGCCTTACGGCGGTTTTAGTTTGTTTTGGTGAAGGAGTTGAAGTAGCTTCTTATTTTTTTATTACTGGATTTCAAATAATTCATTGCCACTATTTACAGGCAACGTAAAACTACTTTCCACATGTCACCCCTCAACCTGGAGCCCTAAACAGTTAAATCGTTCTAATGGTCAGGTGTTCCTAATATGAACTACAGTATCGACATGTGCCTGTCACGCAATGCAAAGTATGATCATAACTGACTTATGTATTAAAGGCAGTGTTTCAAGCTTAAAGCCATATAAATGTATAGAATCTGCGAGTGGAAAATGTTTACTAATTAGCTAGCTGTAAATAAGACATCCTTAATCACGATAGTGCCTTTGGAAGGTTGCTTTTTTGCTTTCCTGCAAAGAATTGGAACGATGGACGCTCGGATAGCTCAGTTGATAGAGCGGGCGTCCATATATAAAAAGGTTCACTCCTCGCCGCAGCGGGCCAGGGTTCGAATCCGACCTGAATCCCTTTGCTGCATGTCATCCCCCCCCCCCCCCTCCCCTTTCATGTCTTCAAATAGATCGATAACACTCACATATATATATATAAAATGGTAAATAAAGCTACAGCCGGAGCCGATTATCTTATCTTATCATTAAGACTGGAACCATTTGTCTGAACATATTTATTTGATCTGTACAGTAAGTGTAAAACCATCAAGTTGGGGTTTAACATGGGGTTATTTACTAGTGATTATTTTTTGGCTGGGTGCAACAACTTCTCAGAGTCTTGTCGTCACTGGGAGGTTACCAGGCAACCAGCGTAGACACCAGGACGTTACTGCACCTGGTCAAGAAATAGTCCCACAAAAGGCTGTCAAAAAAGCCAATTCATTTGCAGATTTTGTTTTGTTTGGCAAGAGCCAGGCTAGCGGTCCCTAAATGGACATCCCTCCAACCCATCTGGTGTGTGTGTGTGGTGTTGTTGGTGGTGTGTGTGTGTGTGTGTGTGTGTGTGTGTGTGTGTGTGTGTGTGTGTTTGTAATATATATAAATATACATATATCTTTTCAGGCCTATTTTTAGCCTACATTTGTTATCCTATAGCTAAATAGGCTCTGCCTCAGCTAGGCACGAGTCAGAATACAAAGATCTGGATTTTATACTGTAGTTTTTGTTCGGGGTAAGGAAAGACACCGCATGCCTTTTGACAGAGAGACTCAGACATCATTTAAATTCAAATTCATTAAATTAATACCTGATTAACTTGAGTACTTGGGTGTATCTGCTGCTAAAAATGATGAACATCATATTTGAGTAATGGTACATCTATATCATTGTCAGATTTAATTCTTTTGTGCTCTCCATTGTTCATTCCGGCCGTTCTCCCGTTCACTCGTACACGGCGTGAGGCACGAGTGCATATTGATCACAGTTCAATTCTCAGAGGAGCAATTCAGACTGCTAATATGCGACCACAGCACACAGACACTTAACCACGGCAATGTGGCTGAGCCATTAAGTGGCTTTTCGGTATATTATAATATTGGTGAGGGCAACAAAAATATGCAAGCGAGCAGCAAATGGTTTCTAACAACTGAGCAGACACGGCACCTGTTTTGTACAGCTCAGTGGCTCCTTTGAAGAAGCGTGGCAGCGCCGCCTCCAGCATCATTACAAAGTCCTCCAGCTCTTCTGTGACTCCCACCAGCATGTATTCATTCACCAGGTTGTATTTCGCCTGCTCCAGAGCCCACTGGCTGCCCACGTTCCTGCACAGAGACATCATGTTCATGTTTTCTTTGCCGAAAAAGTGACCGCTTTCACCTTTAGTGCACCCGACTCGTGGGACAATTTACAGCGCTGTCTTAAAATCCACTCCCTTGTGCCTTTTGGACAATTTAGAAATGTGGTTTTAAACCTCCAAACCTTTTCTTGTAATTGTTCTACATAATTGTTTTTTTCTTTTGCATCCTAATTATCCTAATTTATCTATCAAATAATTTTGCTTTGTTTTTGTCTCTGTAGTTTGACTCAGTGTCACTGTTAATGAGGGCTGCCTCTCAATGTTGTCTTGAGTATAAATAAAGGTTGAATGAATGAATGGGTCTGCCGGATGTAAAATAGTCACAAGTGCAAAGAACAAAAC
>NC_045744.1:27239622-27249957 GCF_008692095.1 Etheostoma spectabile
TATGAGCTGAAAGGTACTAAGACAGTGACAGGGAAAATGATGAAGTGAGATGTGAACAAAGTCCAGAAAGGGTTGAGACAACTGGAGGACTAGAGGACAAAGACAGGAAGAAATGGAAAGGCAGTGGCAGGTGTTGTCATAGTCAGGAAATGAAATAATAAGGGAGGAAGTAGACTGTTTAAACCAATAAAGTAACTTTTTGGCAAAGCCTCGTTAAACAAAGCTTAAAAGGACCGGCAGCAACTCGTCCTAAGCTTGTCTTCAGTTTATGTATTCAATGTTTCCAAGGTAAGTTCCACTACTTTAACATGAGGCTGGTGAACAGTGCACCGCAGTGAACTCAATCTTCAGACAGGGAAACAGCGATCAGGCAATTTTCCGCAGGGTAGTCCGGCGGTGTGGGAGTGTCACAAATGGCCCATTTGTGTGACATCCTGTTGAGTTCTTCAACCCCCCCCCCCAATGTAGCACAAATAGACTTTATATTTCCCAATTACCGTTTTCCATCAGATCGCCAATAGATCTCGATGTTTCTGACTGCACTTGAAGGCATTTTACATTTTACAGGAGAGAAAAGACGAATGAGACCTAGTGAGTGCTTTGTGTAACAGCTGACTGTTTAACTGCAACAACAAACTCCAGGGCAATTAAGTGCTTTTTGTTTTTTACCCTCATAGTGCTTACCGTACGTTCACACCGCCACCGACTTGAGCGTTAAAGTTACCGGAAGTCATTCATTTCAATGGAAGCCGGCTTCTCTCAGCTGCAAGGAGCGGCAAATCTGTCGGCGTCGCGTTTTGGGCGTTTTGAGCGTGTTGAGCGTCAATCAGAAAGTTGAAATTTTTCAACTTTAGTGTAATGAGCTATGACGCGGTTCAGCGGCAAGCAGCGGCTAACGCCAGCCGCCAATCGGAATATAGACGTCCTTCACGTGGCTGATCCGGAGAAACATACGATGTAATCTTTGTTCCTCCCAAAACATTAATTCTGAGGACAGATCATAATAGCCGTTGCGGGTTACCTTCGTTATAATATAACGTGTTTGTACATAGGAACAAGTTAACGCTACCTGCGGTCATATCCGCTCACAGTGAAGTCCGGCCAGGGTCACTAGATCAGTCCGGCGGTGCTCGCTCTGCCTGCATGCCGCTATGGCTCAGCGGCTAACGAGCGAGCTAACTGCTAACAGACCCCGTTGGACCAATTAATACAACTTCTGTCATTATTATGTAATTATTAAGGTTCTAGTGTCAGTGTATTGGCCGTGGCTGCGTGCGCTTTCCGGTCGAACAGAAAACGCCGCCACGTCAGAGCGGCCAAAGCGTCACAAAGCTTCCCCGTACTTTTTGACAAGCGTCTTGGCGGGGCGGCCAGAGCTTTTTTGCAGCTCAAGTCGGTGGCGGTGGTACGTACGGTTAAAACTTAGCTGGCTCCGCCCTGCTAGTAATTCCGCTCAATTTCGTTTCCTTTCAGTACTCGGTTGTCACTCTCCGATGCAGGTCGAGTGCAGATTTGAGTCGCGCATGCTCAATATGTCAAGATTATTTTTTTTTTTTTTTTTTTTTTTTTTTTTTTTTTTTTTTTTACTTTTTTTTTTTTTTTTTTTTTTTTTTTTTTTTTAGCACAATGTCATATGAAATTGTGAAATAATAAACTTCTCATTACAAACAATAACAGAAGATCATTTCATTTCAAACATTGTAGCTATCTATGATTGTTTGATTGCTAACGTTAGCTCTAACGCCATTCAAGTGACAACCTTTGTTGTGTTTGATTGCTAGCTTGTAGCTAAGTTAGCGGTCCTTTCAAAAACATAACTATCTATGGCTGTTTGATTGCTAACGTTAGCTCAAAACGTCATTCCAGTGACAGCCTTGCTGTGTTTTTAAAATTTTTTATTCTGTATTGACATTACAGAAGTCTCTCGTTAGCATCTTGTAGGCCAATTGTCGCAAAGTGACGCATGCGTGACCCAAATCTGCACTTGTCTTACATCAGGGAGTGACACTCCGTCTGGGTTTGCGGTATATTTGCGGGTTTTCTCAGGCCAGAAGTTAAATCCTGAGCAACAATCAATCTTTGTTGAGTTGTGTTGGGGGCCATGCTGTTGTGGCCCTCCTTCCCACGGGGTTTGGGAAAAGTTAGATTTTCCAGCTTGTTCCGTCAGTGGTGAAGGAGTTGGCTAAGGCTAATGCTAGCGATGCTAAGCCGGCATCACGACCAAATGTTGGTGATTGGTTATGGCAGATCCAATAGTTTTAAACCTCAACAGAGTACCCGTCTTCAAGGAAGTTAACACTTGTCAGTGGAGAGTGGCCGGACTCTCTGTACACACAAAATGTACCAGAGTCTGGTAGGACCAGGCTATTTAAAACTATCTGGTGGCAGCAATGGAGGCAGTGAGGTTTCCCGTTTACTGGACGGGATTCTCACACCACCTCAAACCATAGCTCAAAACACACTGACAAGTCTGATCTCCAGTTACATGACTGGCCACCACAGCGTGATGTGGGGTTGTGTTTCCCCAAAAGTTGAGTCGTTGCCCCTGTGGCAACCCCTGCCACAGCCGAAGCGCCCTACCCCCATTCGCCCTACCCCCCAAAGCGCCCTACAAATAATTGGAAAGACCTGTGTGTTTGCAGGATCGTCGACGGTCGATGAAGGCAGTGTGAATGCGGCTTTAGACCTTCAGTCAGTAACCTGTTTCAGGAGGGTAGACATTTAGCTGACACTTTTATCCAAAGCAACTTACACTTAAATGTATCAATTATATCAGAGGTTGCACGCCTCTGGAGCAACTATGGGTTAAGTGTCTTGTTCAGGGACACACTGCTTGATGTATCGCAGTGGAAATTGATTCAAGATCTCCCACACCAAAGGCATGTGTCACATCCACTGCGCCATCACCACCACATACAGTTGATGGTGGATGGTAGATGGTTCAAAGATGGAGGGCAGAGTCAAGGAGAGATTAAAAGAGGGTAAAAGGGATAAGTGAGGGCAGCAAGAGAGATTGATACAGATCATCATGTAGAGAGAATGGATCAAGGCTGAGAGAGCTATCAGAGACCTTGAGAAGATTAGTGGAGCAGAAGTGATAGAGAAAGACCAGGAGGGTCATGTGGTGCATTGTGAAACAAAACTAATACATCCCTCCTGAACTCAACCTGAACTGAATCTAAACTGCCTCAGGTGAGGGAAGGATAAATTGGCGTTATTCTTTTGTTTTTGTTTTTTTGTCATTTCCACAAATCCCACAGATAAATTAGAGAAGCCATCTGTGGTTAGAAACCCCAGAGCCCAATCGTCAATTCTCAAGATCTAAAACTTACAAAAACGGCACAGAAATAAAGTTTCACTTTGAACAACAGCTAAATAAATTCCTGAAAGAGGTGGGCACTGTAGTTTTTAGCAAACCTTACTAAATCTGAAACAAGTAGTGCATTTGTTGGGGACTATTTTCAGCCGTGGATTTATACCATTCGGTGTGCTACTGAGTGATTAATGTATCACTATGGTGTATGCAGGATTCAAACTACAGCGTAGGGCTGGAAAATGTATCAGTATTATATCAACATCAATATAGGAGGCAAGATATTGTCTTAGATTTTGGATATCATGGAAAAGACAACAATGGTGTCATATATATATATGACACCATTGTTGTCTTTTCCTGGTTTTAAAGGCTGCATTACAGCTGTTTTATTTTTTGACTTAACCCACTTAGTCATTATATCCACATTACTGATGATTATTTATCTAAAATCTCACTGTGTAAATATTTTGAGAAAGCACAAATAGTCAACCCTACACTATTGTTGCAATATTGATATTGTATATCAATATAAAATATTGTGGTATTTGATTTTCTCCATATGGCCCAGCTCTACTACAGCGTCCATGTTGCAAAGATGTGGCTCACTGATGTGTTTTAGTTTAAGTGGAGTTCTCTAGTATAGAGGAATAATGCTATATCAGATTTACAATACTTGTTAGTAGGATAAGTTCATTGTTGATTTTGATCCTTTTATGGGATTTGTTGACAAAAAAATATAGATTATCACCAGCCTTATGAACAGTAAGAAGTGAAAACACGACTAAAGACGAGCTGAATCAAGCTTTCTTTCGTTGTTTCAACATTCAAATACAAGAACACAAGAGAACCTTAAGACTATAATTCAGACTCGGTGTTGGCTGAACAGAGTACAGCGTCAGCTGTTTGAACACTCACCAGCATTCAGAGTAGTGACCACAGAAAAAGGGAATCTGGAGCCAGAGCTTCTCGGGGGCACAGTCTGAGCCGCCGGCTGATACACATTCATCAAATGTCTGAAACACAAACACAATGCATGAGCAAGTTCTGAAGAAAACACTCACTTATATCAACTTCAGATAAACTTTTCAATACATTTGTTGCACAGAATGAGAGCTGCAGATCTAGTCCCCGATCACATACATTTTAAGTGCGAAGGGATGGTTCGGACATTTTGAAGTGCGGTTGTTTGAGGTACTAATCCATAGTCAGAGTATTGCTATGGTAACGGGGGCAGCAGCTAAATGCATTTTAGCTATATAAAAATAAGACCACCTACAAAATAGCAATATCCGTTTAAAGGTATAATGTGTAGTTTTCTATCGCCTCCATGAGAAATTCTAATTAATGACAACAACACTGTCGGCGCATCCACTTGATACAAGCCTTCCGTGACCACTCCCCCCTTTACGCATTGGCTAGTACCGAAGGAGGACACGGAGGATTGAAAAAACATGATGGACTCTTCAGAAGAAGTCATTATCATCACTCGAGTTTCACTCGACAGTCACAACGACAACAGTCTTCTGAACACGGCCATACTGAGAAATCCAGAGAGAGTTGTGTGGAGCTGATAGTCTTAATCAGCTTTGTAGCAATTCATTTGGCAACGGCTTGAATGTAACGGACAGTCATTTAATATTAAAAAGTTACGCACTAGGGGTCCTATCTTGAACCTGGCGCGGTACAAAACCCGAAGACATAGTCAATGTCCCGTCCCGCGCCCAGGTCTTTTAAATAGCAAATGCACACACACGCAAAAGATTACATCTAAACATATTACGGTGCAAACCCGCCATCTTAATAGCAATGAAGGTACAAAACGCGCTTGGCTTTTAAAGGGAATGGGAGATGACATTCTGATTGGTTTATTATCTATGAATTAACTAAGACACTAAGTACAACCCTTTTGAAACATGCGCCAGGACCCTTTTATCCGCCATCAAACTAGCAAAAGTGGATTTGGGCACAATCTAAACGCACCTGCGCCAGGCGCTTCACACCGTGTGTTTAGATCATTAAAATAGGGCCCTGGGGCTTTAAGTGTATGCTATATTTAGAATATTTTTTACAGCTTTACGATGCCATCAAACAGAAGTTTACGCAGGGGGAACCAAAGTCGTTCTATGCTCTCGTCAAAGCCACCAGACTCCATTGACAAAAATAGTAATTTTACCTTGCAGAACACGGAGTTTCCAGTCTACCGCTGCCTCAGCCGGTTTGTTTGTTTGTCAGCAACAATGGATAAGCACCTCATACAACCCTGCATCAAGTAATCTGAACTATCCCTTTACGATCTTTTAACAGCCACTATTAACAGTAGCAATGATTATAACAACTAAACCCTGTTTCATTGTTCATATGGGCACCTAACTATTGTTTGAAGACAGATTAGAAAAAATAGTAAACCTATCCTTTAACCAAAAGAATGAGAGGATCGGTGGATTTTTAACCTTCTTGTCTCCTTGTTTCCTGCGTCTTAAGCCGGGCCGGTAGTCATCCCCGAAACGCAGAAAGTAATAATAGGACACCAGCCTTTCAATGGGGTCTCGGATCACGTTTATGTAGATGGGCTTCCTCTTCACCCCAAACCTGACAGAAATGACAGGGATTGGTTGAGGCACTCAACTGGACTTGAATCCAACTATGAAAATGAATTCTGAAGACAGACACAGTTAGCAGATTTAAGAGCTCAGTAATGTGCTTCTTTTGAGGTCAAATTTGCTACATTCAGATCATTACATTACACTGAGTAGGGGAAAAGCTGTGAATGGCCACAAGGTGGAGTCACCTGCACAAAGCCACAGCAGGGGGATCAAACTGTTTTTTACAGTGTAGCAAGTACAGTATATTGCAAGACAATTGATTTACTTGGTGAAGTCGAGGAAGGAGACGTGTCCGTGGTAGAAAGCCGGCTTCATTTCCCTCCACTCAGTCACATTCTTTACAAACCGCACCTGAACCAAATCATGATTGTTATTACAATGAATGGAATGCTTTTTTTTGTACATACAGGTTACCAAGTATAGACTATAATGTGGGGATATCAAAAAAAGAAGCCTCTACATCAGTAGTTCCCAACCTTTTGTAGTCTGAGGCCACAGTCCATTTACCAATCCCCAACGTACGTTCTAAATGTATAACACTATTGATTATTTAAAAGCGGATATTGTTAAGTATCTCATACAACTGAACTCTCAATCTAACAGTTGGTTGGTCAGCAACCCTACTAATACTAGCCTATTGGGCTACTACTAGAGCTGGGCAATATTTCAATATTATATCAATATTGTGATACGAGTCTAGATATAGTCAAAGATCTTGGATATTGTGATACTGTAATATTGTAATATGACATAAGTGTTGTCTTTTCCTGGTTTTAAAGGCTGGATTACAGTAAAGTGATGTCATTTTCTGAACCAGACTGTTGTAACTGTTCTATTATTTGCCTTTACTCACTTAGTCATTATATCCACGTAACTGATTTTATTGGGTTAATATTAAGTGAAAGCACCACTAGTCAACACTATAGTATTGTTGCGGTATCGCTATCAAGGTTTTTGGTCAAAAATATTGTGATATTAGATTTTTTGTATATCGCCCAGCCCTAGCTACTACTAATGAGAATGAAGCTGAAGGACCATTTAGCCATTAACGTTACTTTTAGCTAACTATTTCAACCAATCCCCCAGTACTTATAACGTATCATTTGAGCTGTTTAGCCATTACTTGGAGCTATTTACAGTGTTTCTACCGTTTATTCATTACTTTTAGCTCCCTGTCTAAACTTCTGTGCTCGCCTGCTAACTAGTATTTTCTAATATTTTTTACATATCTGCAGCATGTATTGCTCAGGTGTAACAGTTGAAATGTGGATATATATCCTTTTTTATCAAATCCTCATTTCACAATGTTCAAATTACAATAGTTGGATACAATCTTTCTATGTATCCCCTGGCAACTGCAGAAGTACCCCCTGGGGTAAAAGTACCCCTGGTTGGAATAATTCATCTACATTACAAACTAGGGCTGACAGATTAATTGTTTTCAAATTAAAAATTTTTGAAGGCGCGTTTTAAGTTGAATATTTGGGGTAACATTTACTTTAACATTATTTTTTCCTCTTTTTATTATTAATATTTTTTCTAAGAGGTTACATAAAACTTATTTATTGGAAAATTCGTGTGTATGTTCCTCGCAGTTTTGATGGTGTCTAATGTCAAAATGTTCCTCGACAGGTTTTATCGGTTCCTTAGGTCGTTCAGCTCTATTGCAAATGAAAGGGGGAAATGTATGTTTTGGAAGCCCGCGAGGTGTCAGCCATGGTTCTGACCTGGTCCTGTATGGACATGACCGGGTTGTTCTTGGTGGTGTTGATGTGCAGGACGTGGTAGTGGTTCTTCCCGCACAGGTCGTAGGCGATGTTGGTGAAGGAAGTGCTGGCCGTCTTGGGCACGCGGTTGTAGATGATGACGATGTCGTCTTGGCCCTCGGACAGCGACGAGGCCGACGAGTCCCGTTCCCGCAGGCCGTCCTGCGTGTGCCGCTGCTCGATCTCTCGCACCTCGTGTCTGGCGATGGCTCGTTCTGGAGGGACGACAGGAAGTGGGATACAGGCGAGTGGTGAGCAAAAATGTCCTTCAGCGACTTCCTCATTATAGACTATTCACACTTGTAAACATTAACATTCTAAAATGTCCCCGAGTGTATATGTGAACGACATAATCTGACCCCTTTATAAAAACAGCCAGGAAGAATTACATACTGGTAAATACTGCATAGTATAGACAGGCAGCAAGAAAGAAAAATATGAGGCGTTAAACAAGCATCTCCAACCCCCCAGATCTTTGTTTATGTATGGGTCAATGCTTGACATGTCTCATAACTCATGCTCAAATAGCACTCAGCTGATAGCATGTTTGACATCTCTGCTATAAATCTAGAATTTAATTATAACCTGATCCACTTAACATGAGCTAACCTTTAAAGATATTACTCCATCCTTGTCAGAAGTATCACCGCTGTACAAGAGACTAAACTGTAACTTCATTAAAAATGGATTTCCATTTCATTCAAGCGTTCATTAAAGTCTCTTTTAAGAGCACATAGCTATAAAAAAAAAGGAAGAAAACAAAATACCTTTCCTGCTTCACACCAAGGATCAAGAATAATGTCAAACAGGAATATTAGTTAATCATTTTGTGAGCAGCCTATTTCACGCTGTGGTACCACCTCTCTTGTTCGCTAATCAGATTCCACTTTAATATCAGTCCCCTGCTTTTAATTTCACTCTCCTTATTTAAATGCAGAGTGAAGTGTCTTGTTGCTCCCATTTTGGATCAAATAAATGTACCAGTCATATGGCCAAGTACAACTTGTGTGGTTCTGCCAGACTCTAGATAGATGGTGTGAATAGATTTCTTCAACCTAGTTTCCTTTTCTTGTAAGCATCATGTAACGAGGGCGAAAGGGTGAAGGGTGAGAGGTGACGGGCTGAGGGTTAGGGGTTGCTAGTTAGACGGTAAGGCCAGTTATTTGATAGCTGACTGGACTTTAACAGGACATCAATACGCTATAAATGAGGAGGGCGGAGGTATCTCTATGCAAACACTGCACTAAACGGCAGAAAAGCCAGACCTCGGCGGCTCAACGTGAATAGATTCAACACAAAGAAGCCCGGGCCTTTGTTACCCTCTGGCTTTTCTGTGTCTGAATTTGCCTCAGACTGACTGGCGTTGACAATGCCTCAGGGTGCTCCGTAGGAAGTATGGAGCGAGAAGAAGAAGAAGGGTGCTTCTGTGTGTGTGTGTGTGTGTGTGTGTGTGTGTGTGTGTGTGTACGTGTGGAGGGGGAGGAAGCACAACACTAGAGCAGCACCTAATACCCGTGGGAGCACTCAGTGGAGCCAGCGGGTTCCTAAAGCCCTGCCTGGCGTAACACTGTTACGCCTGGACTGAACGGCTTTAGAGCCTGGTATCTGGCACCGTGGCCAATTAGATGTCAAATGGATTCTGCCCCCTCTCCGTCATTTGTGCAAACACACACGTGGGCATGCACACAACCCACCGCACACACACACACACACACACACACACACACACACACACACACACACACACACACACACACACACACACACACACACACACACACACACACACACACACACACACACACACACACACACACACACACCACACACACACACACACACACACACACACACACACACACACACACACACACACACCTGCCTCTCTTACACCCTCCTGAGCAGCTGTTAATGTTCCACTCATCAAGGCTGGATCTGGTTACGGACAGAGGCGTGCCGCTTCCGCACGCTCGCAACTGCTGCTCTGGGCCGATAGCGTGGAGACGTGCCAGGTGGCTGAAATGGCTGAAAGCTGTCAGCATGCAGGACAACTGTGATGGAGACATTAATTCACGTGTCCTTCCAAAGCCCGTCTTAGCCAACAACAACAGCAATAACAGTTGCTATGCTGGAGCTTTATCGCTTGGGCTCAAATGTCATTTTAGGGATTATTTTTTTATGATGGTGTACATTAAAAGGGAGACAAAGAAAGACAGTGGCATTCAAAAAAAAATAGAGCCGGAGTACAACCCGTGACAACACAAGTCATAACTATAAGGTGCCTTTAGTCTGATGTGTAGTACCAGGTGTCTGCTTCACTTGAAGGGCTGTTTTCTCAAGCAGCTTCCTACTACGAGTGATGGGGTCTTACAGAAACACATTTTCTGCCAAAAGTTAAAATTGCTGTGTTTATTTCACATGCAAGATTCCTCTAATCATGTTTTTATCAGTGCTATTTTCACTGGGTTCAGTTGGAAAAAGGGGATGTCATGTACCTCCGTGCACCAATCAGTATTTAGCAACATTTGAATCTAAACATGTTATGACGTAAGTTCCCCTCAGCTCTTTGGGACATTTTAGTGTCTTTCTGCTCATTGTTGTCATTGTCATCATACCTTCATGTATCTCCGTTTTTCATAATTTACATTTT
>NC_045744.1:27249967-27250686 GCF_008692095.1 Etheostoma spectabile
TTTTATAAATCAATGCTATTGATCACCCTCTACCTCTGTGTATTTTCTTTTATTCAAACAGTGACGAGGCGATTTTGCCTGACCTCGTCTGAGGTAGATATGTGTTATATATTGTTTTGAGAATTAACGGTTTTGGACATACGTTTGATATTATTGTTCACTCTTATGGCTTTCAACATTGTTGTTTCCAGCAGCAGCAACACATACCTGTTTTTAGTAAAGAGCTGAGATAAACCCACTGTACGCCATCTACTCAGGTCCAAACAGCAGGCACACACAGTTAGCAACTAGCTGGTGAACAGAGCGGAGCATTCAGCAGCTAAAGAGACAGGTATTTCCCTCAGGAGTTGAGGTGGAGACCAAAAACTGAGAATTTAGAGAGTGAAATTTGGACTAACAAAATTTGGCCAAAAAAAAAGAAGAAAAAAAAACTTCAAAATTAATGTTTAAGTGGCCATATTTTGAAACAAAAAATCACTTTTTCTGGAATTTGGGGTGTTACTTTGCATCTCTGGTGCTTCCACAGGCATACAAACTTGAGGGAAAAAACATCCATGCGGTTTTGAGTGAGATAGAGTTTGAGATGCCTCACTCTGTTTTAGCTACAGAGTGAGACATCTCACTTGTGTCCAGAGACACAAACACACAGGGTCAAAAGAGGAGCTGCAGCAATGTGCAGAAACAAAAATGTAGTGTTTTTTGAAAATGAAACCATGTAA
>NC_045744.1:27250696-27254484 GCF_008692095.1 Etheostoma spectabile
GTACAACCTCAAAATACAATTATGAACTTGAAAAAAAGCATAATATGGGTGCTTTAATGTTGCTCCGTATCGGCTGGATGTGTAAACACGCAGCTGCTTACTATCACCTTGACCATGAAGGGCATGGCTGAGATGTTGGAGCATAGAGAGTTGCAGTGCCCTAAAAAAAATCTGTTATTACTGCAGGTTTAACTTTTACTTATCGTTTTACTCTTAGCAGGGTTCCCCCCAGTGTATATTGCAATTTGTACTGATACTGTACTGCATTTTTAAGAATTTTAATAAACTACAGTTATAGTGGGGCAACTTGGTTGGAAACTTAAGATGTCATATTTGTAAATCTCCAGTTAGATTTAACTCAGACTTAATGAAGGGCCCTATTAAGTCAGTCTTAGAGCTTTTAAATTCTCTATTTTATAGGCAGTTTCCCCAATACTCCACAGATTATTACCGACCTTGTGGTCATCAGTTTTTTACTTAACTACTTTCCATTGAAAGAATACTCAACATCTGTGGATTATTATACAGAGTAACAGGAACAGAGTCTCTGAAAAAAGTCATTACGGTCTTGTTTTTTTTTGTTAATGCTGTGAGCACCACAAAGGAAATCCCATACGCCTCCATTGTGCTGACAGTCCAATCAGAGCAAGTATCTCATCTCAGGAGAACTAAAGCAACAAACAAGACAAAATATAGCTACATGGCTAGATACAATTAGAGATGAATGAGAAAAATATGTTTAATTCAGTGACATGACACTTTAAACTCTGTCGCTACAGACCTAAGCTACAATTTTGTCCATTATAGAGGTGGCTCTATACCACTTTTACATACCCGATACCGATATTCAACTTTGAGTATCTGTCGATATTGATACCAGTCCAATACAATCTTTATCCCGGTCTTAAATAACTAAGCGTTCAATAATAGATTTGTATAGATGCTCAAACTTTGAAACCAATATTTTACTTAGATAGAGTAAAAAATTCTTAGCCTACAACCTGACTCAGTTATGCAATATTGCGGTTTCTTTTTATTTTAACTTTTTCACAACACATTAAGCAGCATTTCTGATTGTTCAGCATCATTCAAACACTGAAATTGACTTAGTGCAAAGGTTTAAATCTGAGTATTTAGAATGACCCAGTGTAGTGTACCTCCATGGCATAGCAAAAATGATGCAGACCATCACTTTAATAATGTAAAAATAATAACATTGCACACAAGTATAAAATGTGCAATGTAACCCACTATGGTAGACATGGCATTTAACTTTGTTTAATCTGATATCAAGATATCTGCAAAGAAATAATATAATGAAAATATTATATAAGGTTAGAAACTAGAGGTGTGCTGATCCAATACTCAGCATGGATGGCAGGGAGCCAGAACGTGAGTCAGACCTGTCAACACCATGTCAGCTGCATGGAATTATTTCAAGGAGGAAAAAGCAAAAACAGCCGAGTGCAATTTATGCATGGAGAGTGTATCGAGGGGTGGCAGATTTCAACACCATGAACTTGAAGAAGCATCACGGAAAAGAGTATTCCGAATTCATACAGGCAATGAGTGCCAAGAAAGAAAGTGCGCCGCAACAGCAAACACTGCTTGAAACAATTCAGAAGAGCGAGAAACTTCCTCCAGACAGCAACAAAGCCAAGCTGATAACGGATAATGTCAAATTCATTGTGCTGGACTACACTTAATGGAACATACAGCTGACATGATGTTGACAGATCTCACAGGTCTCTCCTTGCCATCCATGCTTCAGGCACATGCTGCTCACCTGGTTACTTGTCGTAAGTAACCAGCTAACCGATTTTTTGTTTTTTTACGGCGCGCTGCTCCACATTTAGTTTAGGCAAATGGATTGATTACCCCCTCCCCAGATATCCGATACAGAATTTTGGCCAGTATTGGACCGATACAGACTATCAGATCGGCGCATCGCTTGTCCATTATTAAATTGCTGACATCAGGGCCAATCATCATGTAAGCTTTCTTTTTGCTTTGCTATGACATAAACACACATTTAAGCTTTTGTTTAGCTCAAGCTTGCAAGGAAGGCTGGCAGTGTCTTTATTTTTTTCAGAAGAGGTGGAGGAGTGAGAAAAGACCGGGGGGTGACTATGTCCCCAACTACAAAATCCTGAACTATGCGACTCGGCCCAGAAACCACTTGTTAAAGACATGGTGTTTTGTGGCATATTTCCAACAAGGAGGCGAAGCGGGCACGGAGAGGGATTCTTAGGCTTAGTAGACGCCCTATTCAATGCAAGACTAAACACACTTGGCACAGACTTCCATACCAGAGGGCGACACACACACGCACACGCAAAGCGCTCCGTTCTGAGGTCATTTAATTAGAGAACAAAAGCCTGAATAACCATGGCCACACAGCAGGCCTCCTTTCATTCCACATTTCCGTCAGTTTCCTCCCCTCAAGCCGTCTCTGTGCATTAAAAGCTAATTATGAACCGTGAAGGCAACACAGGTCTTAAACATTGTGACAACTACAAGCCCATTACTCTGAGTTGCATTCATGTTGAGGGACAGGAGGAAGACGGAGTACTGGTAGTTGGAACATATTTACTGAAGCAATTTCGCGGCTGGTTAGACGGAAGCATTTGAAATCATCATTCATATTCGCTGCCAAATCTGCAAAAATGTGACAGGCCGTCATGTAGTATTGCTTCCACGTCAGATCTGATGGGATAATAAAAGTGGAGAAGAGAAGATGATCCTTTTTCACGAGCGGCACATAAATCTATCAGCGCTCCGATCCGCCGGTCGGAGCTCTCTCCTTCTGTCTGCTTCCCCCTGAGAGGGTTAGCGCTTCGAACCGAAGCCTTGGGCTAGGTGGGTAATAGAGATAGGCTATCAGCGGCAGACTGAGGTGTACGGCTTGAATGGTTCTGCCCGGATGCCGCTGGATTGCAAAATCAATGAAGGATGACAGGGAGGAGATCTAGGTTGCTGCTGTATAAAAATCAAGTTAGTCTGCTGTTGCTGTTTTTCCCTCATCCCTCTATGTAGACTTGGAAGCACGCGGTTGATTTGTGGTGTCAGGTTTTTTTTGGGGGGTGGGGGGTGGGGCAGTTATGTCAGCACTGCAGCACTCACGAACACTTTGATAAATTGTGCATTTCCGAATTTCTAATCATTCTTATTAGGGCCCAAGTGCCGACTGTGGCAAAAACCCTATTGAAACTGAAGGAACTCTTCTTTCTTGCAGAAAATTAATCACCTTTTTGAGGGTCTTAACATACTCAAAAACTTACCAAAACTGGTGTTCGAATCAATCCTGGTGAAAATGTACGGATTTTAAGGGTTTTGGGAATAGGCGCACAAAAATGGTCAGAATTTTTTTTTAACCCTGCAGCATGTTTAGCGTGGACTCACAAAACTTGATACACATATGAAATAATATATTATAAAAAAAAAACGTAATTGGAGCTATAACTTAAACCCAACAGGAAGTTCTCCTTTTTAATTGAAAGGTCCAAATTAGTGTGATTTTGGCCATTTCCACATGTCGTACTTTAACAAACTCCTCCTAGAGATTTTATCCAAAATCAAATTTGGTCTGTGCCATCTTAAAGCTCCCATATTATGCTCATTTTCAGGTATTTTCAACTGTAATTTGAAGTTGTACCAGAAAAGGTTTACGTAGGCCTGCACAATATTGGAAAAATCTGACATTGCGATATTTTTCCCCCGGCGATATATATTGCGATATGAAAAAAGATCTAGAAATTTTTAAAAGATGACATAAATAGCTCTATTTG
>NC_045744.1:27254494-27256212 GCF_008692095.1 Etheostoma spectabile
ATCATTCTCAACTACTGCGGTGATTTTGTAGGGAAGTAAATCTACATAGAAGATAAAAATGAAAAAGGATCTTTTCTAATGGGAACCATTCTTTGTTAAACTTTAATGCTTTACACACAGCAAAGCAAGTAAGTGGTGACTAACGTTACTCTTCTGAAGTGATTTTGGAGAGGTAAATTAGGTAGAAACACGCTGGTTGACTAGCATGACACCATTGTATTTTATATAATAATCAATCCAGGATAACGAGAATGAAAATGACTGCATGTTAGTTTGATGTGTTGATCAGACCTGCATGTCACACGCACTAGCAACACACTCTGTGTATCCAAGAACAATTAAATCAGTGGAAATAACGTTAGCTCAGACACAGACTTCTGTAGTAGATTAGTGTTACGTTTCCAGGCTCCGAAACCGCAACGTTAGTTGGGATAGACGGACCCCTTGGCTCTTTAGGCTAACTATGTTAGCTTAAGCCTGGCTGGTAGCAACTTTCTTCTTGTTTCATCAGGCTAACTATATTAGCTTTAGCCTGGGTGGTAGCAGCTTTCTGCTTGTTTCATTAGGCTAACTATATTAGCTTTAGCCTGGCTGGTAGCAACTTTCTTCTTGTTTCATCAGGCTAACTATATTAGCTTTAGCCTGGCTGGTAGTAGCTTTGTGCTTGTTTCATTAGGCTAACTATATTAGCTTTAGCCTGGCTGGTAGCAACTTTCTTCTTGTTTCATCAGGCTAACTATATTAGCTTTAGCCTGGCTGGTAGCAACTTTCTTCTTGTTTCATCGGGCTAACTATATTAGCTTTAGCCTGGCTGGTAGCAGCTTTCTGCTTGTTTCATTAGGCTAACTATATTAGCTTTAGCCTGGCTGGTAGCAACTTTCTTCTTGTTTCATCAGGCTAAGCTAACTGTATTAGCTTTAGCCTGGCTGGTAGCAGCTTTCTGCTTGTTTCATTAGGCTAACTATATTAGCTTTAGCCTGGCTGGTAGCAACTTTCTTCTTGTTTCATCAGGCTAAGCTAACTGTATTAGCTTTAGCCTGGCCGGTAGCAGCTTTCTGCTTGTTTCATTAGGCTAACTATATTAGCTTTAGCCTGGCTGGTAGCAGCTTTCTGCGGGGGGAAATGGCCGGGAGACATGATTATGTTGCATTAATCAGGTGATTTAGTTTGTATTTGCAGCGAACATGACTGAGTACTGTAGCTTCACTGACTACCCATCAAAACTATGAGCATCACTGTATCGGCAGCAGCTGCTGCCTACGGTAATTCTCTACACACGGAGAGCCTCACTTCCCATAACAAACCCTGTTGGACAAACATCACATACACACGCCGCCCACATGGCTACCTGTCTTAAAGGGGAAGGGTTGGCCGGTAATAATCATGTAAAAGGAGAACCGTGAAAGTTCCCTTTTCTATCAAGCAGCTAAAAAGGAGCATCTACATCGCAACGTCCGGCGATGTGACTATCCTCTGCGCACATCGCAATGGCGATGCTAAAACACAATATCATTCAACCCTAGGTTTACGTGATTTCCTTTTCAAAAAACATCATACTTTGTGTGTTTAGGTCTTAGTTTTAGCTACAGAGTGAGGAATCTCACCTTACTGTCTTTGTTGGGAGTTGCACATGAGCAGGAGCTAGGTAATAATAACATCGGCTAGCTACTGTTTTTCCAACTTTGGTCAGTACAAGGCAGGATTAGCTGGGAGACTTC
>NC_045744.1:27256231-27258046 GCF_008692095.1 Etheostoma spectabile
GTGGAATACCTGCAGAACAGGGACATGGAAGTAGTTCTTTTGGAGATTATGATGAACTAGTGTGTGTGTTGTAGCAGTGTCACTGAGAACGAGCTAGCATGTTAGCGCTAGCATGCTACGGTTAGCAACCTCGTCTCGGCTAGTGATGTAGAAAGCCGTGCAGAGTTTGAACAGCTCCCCTGGAGACTGAAGGCAGAGGACATTCAGAAACAATATCTCACTACAGCAAACAGCATGGATGTTGTTGTTTTTTTAAGTTTGTATGCGTGTGGAAGCACCAAAGAAACAAAATAACATTACAGTATGTGTGCATATGATGTATGCACATATGTATGGGTATGTGTTAGATATGCGTATCTCTACATCGCTCATATTTTTAAAATGCTAGCTATCTCATTCATATATCGTATTTTTACATTATTATTGGATTTTTTTGGCTGCTGATTGGTTTCTATCTCTGTTTTTATGGTGGTCCAATGGACCACCATTTTTTTTTTCATGATATGGGTACTTTAAGATGTTAAAGATGAAAAGTAGTTAAAATAAAAACGTTACGGGGCGGCCACTTCGTGCATTTTGCCATCAAAACAGGAAGTGGGTGTAACTTGAGTTAACATCGTCCAATTGACTCGAAACTGTTCAGGATTCATAAGAGTCTAACCCTGAGGACAACTACAGGCTGAGACTGGCTCAAAGTCATAACGCCACCTAGTGGCAACTGGAAGTAGACCTAAACGTCAAGGTGCTATACTTTAACAAACTCCTCCTAGAGATATTATCCGATATACTTCAAATTCTATGTTAACGACGAAAAGTTATTAAAAGCAAAACTTTTTGTCAAACGGTGGCGGCCATTTTGAGCATTTATTTATGAACAAAGAAGTTGTTGTAACTTGAGTGTACATTGTCATATCTGCCCCAAATCTCACGATTGGCAAAGGGCCAGGCCTGAGGACATATACAGGCAAAAATTGGCTTTGGGTCATAGCGCTGCTGGCAACAGGAAATCAGCCGTACATGACAAACATCAACATCAAGGAGCAATGTCAGCCAATAATCCCAATGGAGCCAGGGCCCGTTCAACGTGCATCCTTAATTCAGTCTTTTGGATCTGTTCAGCAGAGAGAGGATAATCATAGAAAGCAGGAATACAGTCTGAACGGATGGGGAAAGTCAGGCCTGATTTAACAGAGCAGAACCTGCATTACCATTTGTTATTCAAGTGATGACGAGGAATATGAAACATGCTGTGAGAGGGATCTGTTGTGCAGCTTTTTACAATGCTGCTGGCAGCTGCGGAGAACGGCGTAGAAAAAAGAGACAGATAAACGAGCGCTTTGATTGTGAAGGTGTTCGGAACACTCATAAGACCTTAAGGGTTTTCAAACGAGCTCAGTATGGGAGCAGGAACAGAGACAAACACGACCATGCCCAATGGAACAAACTTCCTTTCAATTTTAAACTACACACCATTACTTTTTATACCATATGCAGAAAGATAAGATGCATTTGAGATTATGTGCAATTGTCAAGGTGGTTGTTGTGAAAAAGAAAAGAAATGGGTAAATTGCTGCAGCTGAGGCATTTTTTCCCCACACAAGTATGAAACTGACTGCTCCATGAAACAAAGATCTCATTCTCTCTGCTCTGTCCCTGCACAGTACAGCTGAGGAAAAGAGGAGAGCTGGGAGGGTAGGGGGAGAGAAGGAAGAAGAAGAGACATGGACCAGGTCTGAGGAACATGGAGACTGATGAAATGGGGGCCAAGCTATATGATCACTGTCAAATCAGATCTCTGCAGGGTAAATCCAGACA
>NC_045744.1:27258056-27258785 GCF_008692095.1 Etheostoma spectabile
GACTATCTTTCCAATCAGAGTTTTCTGTTGCACTAAAACAACCTTTGAACGTACACATATTCCACCAAAACAAGTTCCTTTTCAAGCCTATTGTGCAGCGGCACCGTGGCTTCATCCGGCACTTAGCACCGGCCAAGAAGATTGTGACGGGTTTAAAGAAATGCCAATAAACCAGAGCACGTTTTTCTCCCATCCCAGAATGCTGTCTGGACTAGGTTCCATTGAGCACTCTGTGCATTTAGTATGTATCCTGTCAACTCTCATTAAATATAGTGCACACAGCAGACTGTATGTGGCAGCTTCATTAGTTATACATAGAGATGGAATAACACACCATGAAATAACAATATACACGTAACGTGCTGTTAGGTTATGAGCCAGATTTCCACCTCCAATGGCAGGCGCACGATGGAGGTGCTCCATCCTCCGGATCTCAGCACAAACAATCCACGTGAAGGTTGTGTTGTGCATCCTAAAAAGCTTGGAAATGGGAAAGAAGTAGCATGCCGAAAACAAGCGTGTTTTTTGTCAGAGAATGCCAACAAAGCATTCCTCAGATACAGAGAAGAGACAGAACTGGGCCTTGTCAGTGCTGACAGACAACACTGTGCAGACAGTTTAAAGTGGTTAAGTGGTTTGGGCTATGAGTCTCGAGACCACAATTACTTCATTGAGTGTCATTGAGGAGGAAGATGTTAACACTAGAAACTTCAGAAAAAGACCCTTTTT
>NC_045744.1:27258795-27261051 GCF_008692095.1 Etheostoma spectabile
TTTTTAGTGAACAGACTCTAAAAGTGTACAGCAGCTGAGGATGTTTATTGCTCTGCGGAGTTTCTGAACTACAGAGGAAAAACAAGCTGTTCGGCTAAACTTGAGCGTACATTAAAATTAAAAATAGAATTCCTAGTCGAAATGCAAGCCTTGTCCCGACAGTAATGAGAACAATCTGGGATGGATGGAGATGATAATCGTCATGGTTCAACCTGCCACCTCCCCTGATCTGTCTTTTGTGCGATCGAAGGCGGTAGTGCTGTCTGACAGGTGAGCCAATAATGTCTGGGGAGACAGAGAAAGTTAAGGGGACCACGTTCTGTCTGCTTCATTAGAAACAGACTATGGAGCAATTTACACAGATGGCAGATCCCATTATTGCATAGGCTTGTTAAGGAAAGGCAGGTCTGACAGGTTGCGATAGAGGGAGGGTGGGGGGACAGATCTCATCTTGGCACAGAGTGTAAATGACTAAGCGGTGGGAATTAGCCAAGATTTTCATAGAACTTTTGTGCTTTAAAAGATTATTTTTGGGCTTTTCTTGACAGGACAGCTAAGTGAGAAAGGGAAGACATGCAGGATTTGTCACAAGTCGGATTTGAACCCTGCATCTCTGCATCATGGGATAAACTTCTAAGTATGTGTGTGCCTGCTCTACCCACTGATCCAACCCAGCACCTTTTATGCTTTAAAGGAAGAGCCACCAAATGCCTTTGTGAGAGGAACCACAGAAGAAATGTCTCTGTCGCCGCTAAATGTTCACAGCCTCACAAATACCGCGGCCAGATCTGTGAGAGCGTGAAGTGGAAGAAACTTGCACAGATTACAATCGCTGAAGGCACATGGATAAACACTGAAATACAACTGTCAGTGTTTCCCAGACTCTTCATATCCTAATATAACAACAAACGTTGTGTGCATAACAGCGGAGATCAGGTTACAAACTGCTACACAGATATCTGATGTTCCCCTTCCCTCAATGTCTCTTGGCCCTGAAACAGATAATTAATAATGCATACATGGGAGTCCTGGGAGAGCTCCACACTCTATTAAGACAGAGCAGACGACAGCTATTCATAGTTTTAATGATGAGTGGGAGAGACAGGTGAACACCGCAGAGAATCTGTCCCACACAGAAACGTGCTACAGAGTGTTACAGAGAGGCGTTATCCAGAACATCTCTGCGACGACGCCAGTGCTACTTGTTATCACTTTATCTCTGCAGCCTTCTCTGTGTGTCTTTCATCTCTTAGTTTGCTGCGTCTTTTCCTTCATCTCATTATATTTAGCATCTGCAGGCTCTCTACCCAGTCAGGATGTTGTACCATGTTTGCCATCAGGATAAATGCGGTAAAATGAGCAGGCCCCACTTTCACTCTAGTCTCTAAATACTGATTCTGGTATAATTCTGATGTCTCTACAGTGTGTGGAATTGATTTGGATCGTTCCTCTGTGTGTGTACGGTCGCATGAGGCTGTAAATACACATCCCTACTAACGCTGGGTTTCCACAGGCAGCTGAAATAACGGCAGAGTGGAGCGATTCAATTCATTCCCTAGGAGAACAGCGTTATGAGCAAATTGCCCGGATGTTCACCCCGCTCTCCCAAAGTTGGGCCAACTCTTGCAGAGCGGTAGCCAATGAGAGGGCAGACTTGCAAACGTGCCACCAATATACTCTGTGTACACACACATGCTATATCTAAAATTACGAGCAAATGAAAAGATCCTGATTTCCTTATAGCTTACTTCATTTGTCTCTGTATGACTAGAACAGGGATGTTGACATCTAGCTTGGCAAAAGGTTGCCCAGCCCAGAGTGAGTATTTCTGGTGAGTTTTTATATAGATTTCTTTTAGTAGAATAGTAGCATTGTAGTAACATTAGCATTGAAGCAGCAATGACAACTAGCTGGTTGCTAGCAATACATAATGTTATGTGAACTAAACTAAACACAACTTTTAAAGTGGCAAAGTGTGGGACAGGAGTAAAAACTTAGCAAGTAGTTTGGGATAGGCCCGATTGACAGACTGACAGAAACGTATCAACATCAACAACAACAAAAAAGTCTGCAAAACGTGTAAACCATCTGCATCATGTTGTGGTCACACAATTTCGTTTGGAGTATGCTGCTAATCACTGGGCAAAATCTTATTTCTGTCTTTCCCAGTTTGTTTGGTTTACCCTCTAAAATCTCTTTTGCAGTCCAACCAGCATAAGAAGATAAGAGAAGCTCTAAAAAGATAAGGATTTTTTT
>NC_045744.1:27261061-27275230 GCF_008692095.1 Etheostoma spectabile
TTTTGTATATGCTCACAGAAACATTAAAAAAGGAACTCCACCAAATTTCACACATGAAAGTCTGTTTGCAGAACTTGGAGAATACTACTGCATATTCAAAAGGTTATGGGTTAACAGTTATAGGTATAAAGCCTTTTGTGGCTCCAGCAGGAAGTAATGGATTGGGTCAGTGGCAGTTGGGTCTGAAGTTTTGGCTGGGGAGAGTTCTAGCCTGACCGGGCTCCTCTCCTCAACCTGTCTCTCTTAGTCAGGCTGTTGCAGTTCTAGACTGCCGGGGGATTTCCTTTCCTTCCTTCTGAGCTGAACTGCGCACACGTTCTGTGATTTGGGCCTCGAGCCACTCCGTAGTTTGGAAAATCTGGAAGGGTAGATACTGCTAGAATGATCGATGTAGTTGGGTTTAGGAATGGGGAGTGGGGACTGGTTAGGGTTAGGGTAAGAATACCATGGTAGGCCAATCAGAGGGAGAATAAGGCCGAATAAGGCGGGCCACGAGGCACAATTTAGACGTCCAGATGTCTAGCGGATCCGATCTAGCGCGAACCATCAGGAAGTGATGCAGCCGTACCGTTGCGGATGGCTAGCGGAAACAAAGCTCCTTGAGCAGAAATGGGGAAAGAAAAGGGTCTTTTGAATGGCAAGTTGAGTTTCAAAGCCCTTCCAGATGGTTCTCTCGGCAAGACTAATGTCGATGTGAATTGAGTTATTAATTAATAAATAATTAATTGATTGACAGCCCTAGTTAATGTGATGTCTGTAAATATAAAGCAGTGCATCCAATCACTTTAAGTTAAATAGCCAACTAATTAAAAGACATTACCATTGGGCTCCTGGAAATGGTGGAAGGCATTTACACTATTTTAAAATATGTTAGAAGATGAATGGGTTTGTCCCAAAAGTAACTGGTTGACTATTCAATGTCTAAAATAATTGTTAGTTACACACCTAAGGAGTAAAGATATTAATAAAGAAAAATTATTTTGATGGTTGTGCAAATTTGAATTAGAAGCTTTGGAAAACTGATTTTCCTTTTTTTTTTTTTTAAATAACAGTGACAAAGAGACTGTTTTTAGTGTTCAATCAATCATGTCTGACTGACTGATACCCAATCTGTTTAATAAGGTCATCAACTGCTATATTAATATTGGATAGGTGCACCGTTAATATTATTAAGAGACAGGACAGAATATTCCCAGACACTAATCTAATAACAAAACACCTAACCAATCAACCTTGTGTGTAGCATTACTGAAAGTGTGCAGAAAAAGAAAAAGCGACACAGACGCATACGTAAATTGCACACCCCCCACGTTTGTCATGTACTTGTTTGCATTTTGTCTAATGAACGTTCTATTCAGTACAGTGAGGAACGGTAAAGGGACCCATGCAAAGAAAGAGAAAAGAAAGAACAGACAGGGAAAGAAAGAGTTAGAGAAGCCTGACAAGGAGAGGAGGGGAACATGTTGTAAAAGTGTTGTAGCAGCACATTAACAGTTGGTCCCCGAGGACGGCTGGTGTTACACAAGTGAAACAAGATAAAAGCAGCTTTAAGACAACTCGGAAACTAATAGGAGCAAAGTTGAACCAGGGGCTAAGGAAGAAGAAGAGCAGCGCCACCTTTTTTCCTCCTTTATCCTTCTAATTAAATTGGTTTTAAAAATGCCAAAGGCATGCTTTCTTTGTTCCTTTTTTTTTTTAGTAGGGCCTTAAGATTTGTCACAAGCTAGGGCTTTAAGTATGTCTGTGTTGCAATGAAAATTAAATCATTTTTCATTTTACCCCCCTCCTCCCTCTACACCTCTACACTTACTCCTCCGCCTCCTTTGATAGCACCTTCTTTCCCCAGACGGAGGCGAATATTCTCCTTTCAGGAGCTCATCCAATGGGGCTAGTAAAACACAAGAGGGATCTGAAGATCACAAAAGGAGACACCGCACACAAATAAAAAAAAAAAAAAAAAAAAAAAAAAAAAAAAAAAGTTGTTTACAACTATTGATCCAGAAGGAGCTGGTTGAGAATACTGTGATGAGTTATTATCATGAGAGGTGTATTAGCCGCTCCAGCTGCCAGAAGAGGAGCTGAATGGTGTCGGAAAGAAAAAGAAACACTGCTCATTCTGCATTTTTCTCTCTTCTCTGAGAAAAAGAGGAAAATGACAACCAAAGGCTCTAAAAGCTAGGGCTGGGCAATATGGAAAAAATATCAAATATCACGATATTTTTGACCAAATACCTCATAATCGATATCACCAATATTGCAGTGTTGACTATTGGTGCTTTCACAAAATATTTACACAATGAGATTTTTGATAAATGATCATTAGTAATGTGGATATGATGGTTAAGTGGGTAGAGGCAAATAATAGAACAGTTACAACAGTCTGGTGACAATGACATCACTTTACTGTAATGCAGCCTTTAAAACCAGGAAAAGACCACGCTATCGCCATGTTGCAATATCCAAAATCGAAGACGATATCTAGTCTCATATCATGATATCGATAAAATATCAATATATTGCCCGGGCTCTACTAAAACCCCACAGGTTTTTGCCTAGGCACGGTAATGAGTGAGCCTTATGGCGTTTTTCCACTGCTGGTAACGGCTCGCCTCGGCTTGGCTCGGCACGGCTCGGCTCGCCTCGGCCCATTCTATGTTCGTTTTCCATTGCAGATGCGTAAGCCTGAGCGTGGCTGGTCACTATAGCAACGCGTGAGACGTAATTTTCAGCGCGACTCACAACAGCACGTCGCATACTCGCCGCGGCCAGAAGAAAGTTTTGTTTCAAAAGAAGCTGAAGGAAGCAACAAAAATCACCGCTAAAAAAAACCGGGAGTTGGGAATTCTGACGGAGTTAGACGGTCACATACGGTTGTTCGCCGACACAACAGGGTAAGTTAAGTTTCCTGGTAACGTTAGCTAACATTTGCATGTGTCAGCGTCGCAGTCAGTATTACTATACGCTATAAAGTACATGAACTTTAGCAACATGATTACACACCAACATGACTGATGGGAGTTTGTGTTTTAGAGCATCACGCTTTGCAAAATCGCCGCCGCCGACGTCTGGGGGCGATGTCCGACCGGTGAAACCTCTGGTTCTGACCTCTGGACTTCGTATAATCTGTATGAGAGTCACGGACAGTCTTATGACAACGACTGGGATGCATCTGGGACAGCAGAGCCGGGGGGACACTGTCACAGGGTGCAGAGGAAGAAGACCGGGATGTTTGGGAGGGTTTGATGCGCTACTGAAAAGCTAAATAAAAACTTGTATATTATATTGTCTTGTTTTTTTAAGTAACAGTGTGCAATATTGGAAACGACATGAAGCCGCTAGTAGCCCGAACAGTTGAAAAGTGAGAATAGTGCAGAGAGTGGATAATCTGTCGGTGTCTGGCTAGATTTGTTTTAAATGTCTCGTTTGTTCTGGACACACACTCCGCACTCTTGTTTGCTAAGAACGCAGTCATGAGTGACGATTCTCTCCGACCAACCAGCAGTCTGCAGGTTTCCACGTCATCTTTTGGTATCGCCTCGCTCGCTTGGAACCTCGACTGAGGTAGTACTAAAAAAAGTACCTGGTAGCAGGTCCCAGGGACTTTTTTTTGTAATGGAAAACCAAAAAAAGCGAGTAGAGCCGTGGCGAGTCGAGTAGATATCACGCAGAGGAAAACCGCCATTAGAGAGTCTAAATTTGATCTTGAAGCTTTTACTATCATTAAAATAGTATGGAGAATAAAAAACAAGATTATTTCTGAGACCGCACAGAGGATAAAAGGCACATCTGCAGCCCAGCAATGAGGATCAGGAGAATGTTCACTCTGCAGGACTGTCTGTTGACCCTCGTCTGATTCATCACTTCAATGAAATAATAACTCATCAGCCATCAGTCAGAGCTCCACTTGTCCCCGCGAGTTCATGTGACACACGCGGCCTGCAGGGTTTCGTGCCACATATTTGACGGCCATTTCTTCGACTTGAATGGACACCTCTGCCACAGGAAGAAATGAAGACGGACGCGAGGCTGCGGGGAGGCGGAAGTGCGTTTGTGTGAAGAGGTGAGGAGGGACTATTGGGGTGAGGCCAGTTAAGGGGAGTGATGGGTGCGCGCGTTGGGAGCGGGGGGGGTGTTCTTCTAGAACGGCCTCCAATTACATCCAGGGTGTGAAACTGTCCATAACACCCCGATTAGCCGGTCTGTCATCGTGCTACGGCAGCAAACGGCGTGCTGGCTCGGGTTGCTGCCGCGCAGGCCACTTTGCGGGGAACACATTCCCTGTCAGGGGCCATAAATCCTCGGCCCCAATCAAAGCCTGCTTCCGACAATACAGCCAAAAGCCCAGCACGTCCATTAGCGCTCAGCCTCCCATCCTCCCACAACAGATCCGTCCCAGACACCTACGCCAGTCTCTGCCGTGGGCTCCCCTCCATTAGCTGCTCACACGGCATGTTTCAGAGAGTGACTGAGCAGGCAGATCCAGGCGACAGACGCTACCGGCTGTTTGTGGTAGCAGATGCCAACGTGCACCATACGAGTGAAAGCAAATGAGTCATTCACCCTTCATAACCCTCAGGGAAGCTAAAAAAAAAACAGAGCTGTGAGGTGCCGGGGGGGGAGTTCAAGAGGGAATCCGAGTGCCAGGTTCACAGAAGTGATAAGATCACAGCGAGAGGAAGAAATGCTGGAGAAGGTTGAGGTTTGCATCCGGCGCTGTGGAACAGACAAAGGGACTCAGTCTAGGTGAGTGCTACCGATGTGTCATCAATTAGCCATCATTTGGCGCGTGGCTTCTTCGAGTGAAACACTTGACAAATGTGTAGGAGTGAAAAGGAGTCAGGTAGATAGGGCTGTCCAAAAACAATGTTTGAATATTCATTCTGAAACACCAAAGAGGTTTGAATATATTTGAATATCTACTTTTTGCGCATTATGAGCAAAACATAAGAATCAACCAACGCACTAGTATGAACTAGTAGGCTACGGCGAAAGCTCATCGTTGAGCCTCAACAGAACCATAAATCACGCTTCATATATTTGTGTGTTAGTGTGTGTTGATCTCTTTAAGAGAATAGCAGGGCCGGCGTGTGTGTGTGTGCGTGGAGAGTGTGTGGTGGAGCGAGTGGGAGGGTGACGGTGATTAGCTCCAGAGCGAGTAGCAACTCTAGTGGGAGGACCAAAGTGTCTCCCCGGAGCACGGTGGGAAATCTGTAGCAGGAGAAGTTAACCCTCTCCCTGTCTTCATGTCGTTTATGGAGAACGAGAACCAGGAAATGAGTCGGGGGAATGCAACACTACCAAGCCGAGGCAGAGGGACGAGCGTCATCGTAATGTGTAACATTTTGGAGAGCTGCACGTCAGGCTACAATGTAGGGTCAGTGTCTCCACGTACCTACGTACGTAGCCAAGGCGTAGATTTAATGCGGAAGCATTACTCAAGCCTTAGGCAGCAGTGGCCCAGGCCCACGAACGATGGCACAAGGCAGATTTATTTTATATTTTTTACTCATAATCTTCAAATATTCATTTTCATATATATATGCCCAACATGATGCCTGACCAGGAAATGCCTGACCAACGATGCCTGACCAATATCCTTTTTAAGAGCACATTCCTTATTCGGCAGCGGAGTTAGTGCGAGGCCGGGCTCGAGGCTGCCAACGCCTGGCATGACAATCAAAGTCCAATTCAATGCCCGGCAGCGACAAATTGGGCTGCGGCGACAAATGAATGCTTAAAAGTCTTGCGTCACCTCTGCAAACACATTGACAATGAGCGCATGCTTCTCTGTCCTCCTTCTGCATTCAACAGCATCTCTCTTCTCTCTCAGAGCTCATCACAGAGCCGCTTGTGTCTGGAAATGAATATCACCACGCAACAGATGGAAATTGAATTCCTTTAATCAGGCTGAATACCGGCCAGCACATAAAAGGCGATGATGCTGAGAGGGAGGAAAAAATACAAACATCTGTCCCGCTGGGTGACACATGCAGCCCTCACACGACCTACAGGCCACGGAGGTGAAGAGGTTGCTACAGTTACAAGGGCCGTGAGGAGACAGTTTTATACACAACGTTTCTATTTACGCAGCTCTCAACATACCATAGATGCCTTCTAGAATGAACCTGCTACCAGGGGTGGCAAATTTAAAAAAAATAAAAATAAAAAATTAGAAAATCGTATGTTTTTTTGCAACAATTTTCTTCTTTTCCCTAAAATCAATATCTTTTTTAAGATTATTTTTTTGGGGCGTTCCCTTTATTATAGTGACAGTGGGTGGGCAGAGAGAGATGGGGGCTGACAAGCAGCAAAGGGCCGCAGGTCGGGTTCGAACCCGGGCCGCTGCAAAGGACTCAGCCTACATGGGGCACATGCAACAATCAGTGCCAAATGATTAGGCACATAGAGATGATTAACAGAGAAAATCATATTATTTGAATACATTTTCATAAGTCATGCAGCTATCACATAATCCCCTACATGAAGATATTCACCTTTTTGTACAGCTTTTACGAACCGGGCCCTAATTCTAAGACAATGTACGATCTTTGACTTGGACTTGACAATTATTTTTCAGTTCTATTTAAGAACCAGAAACCCCTTCTGGTTGATTGATGACTTTTTCGACCGGTTGAGAAAATCTTATCACTGCTGAATTCAGGCATTCGTCTCCTTTTATACATCAAACATTACGCAGGAATGTCAGTGTTAGACTTCAGAGTAATAGCGTGATATTGCTTCAAGGTGAGTGTCTGAAATTGACAGAGAAGAAGTTAATGGCAACCCTGACAGGGAAAGTGGCCCTGAATCCCTGTTCGTGGCTCTCCATTAAAAGAAATATGATTTCCACCCATTCATCCCTGCACAGTCAGTCTGCGTTACTGACCCGGGCGGCAGCTTTGCTGGCGAGCAGGCGGACAGAAATACTGTCAGAATAATAGATTAGGCCCACAGCAGGACACACGGCATCGCGGCATGATTGTAAAGCAGGAAACTTCTCAGTGAAACCTTGGGACGGCGATTAGCTCTGAAGAAAATCCCAGCTTGGCTGCTCTGTGGGAGGTGTCTAATGCGGGAAAAGATTCTACCTGCATGGCAGGCAATAGCATCCCACACTGGGAGGAGAGGGCGCCGGCCATTCCAACCCGCATGAAGTTAATTGTGAACACGTCAGGTGTTCCTACCATTATATGTGCAGCGCATTAACTGAATGAAAAGAAAAACTAGAGACCATCTTGAGATTGGAACACACCAGCCGCGACGCGCAATCGGGCCAGAGGCATAAAGTGTGGTGGAGTGTTCCCTACTTCCTACACCCCGACCTTATCTGGCGCACTTGGTCGGACCCAACCCGTCTTCGAACTTGGCCTTCGTTTGATCTCACTACACACCTGTAAAGTGTCATGTCTGTATCTATCTTGCACAGGTATGATGCTATCACGGTGGTAAAAACAACCACGTTTTGCTGTCATCAATCTGCGTGTTTGACCGAGGCAGGGCTTAGATCCCACTCCCACACACACACACAAAATAATAGAACAAAAATGACATCACTTTACTGTAATTCAGCCTTTAAAAACCAGGAAAAGACAACACTTATGTCATATTACGATATCCAAAATCTAATACAATATCTAGTCTTATATCACGATATCTATGTATCGATATATTGTCTAGCCTTACACACACTTAGACGTTTTTCCCCCCCGAGTCGACGACAACTTGAGTAAAAAGTAGAAAAGCAATATTTCCACCTGCTTTGTCTGCAGTTGTTGTTTTACGCAACCACAGTGTACAATAGCCGACTGTATGTAGCCTAGCCGTTTATCTTATTTTGCCAACAAATCTTAACATTTTTCAAATTCATGTAAACTCAACAGCCCTGTTTTAATAAATAAATATTGTAGTGATAAAAACATGACTCAGGAAGGTGACATAGAGCCGTTTTGATCACGTAAAGAGTCCTTCATGGAGATGGGATTTGGGTTCGGACACCACTTGTGTACACCGCTGGGTATTGTTGCACAGATGGATGTGCAGCAAGCGTACCTGGTAGTGCGAGTGGCCCTGTGCCTGTCAGCATGGTGCCTGTGAAAGCTTCAGTCACAACTATTTGGCTATGCAGCACATAATTCAGAGCTCCAGTATACAGACGTCTGCTCAGTCCAGTCATCCATCAGAGCGCTTTCTGCCAAGTCAACAGATTCTCGTGGTGGTGGGCAGTCGGGGGAAAAGGCCTCTCAGGTTTTGTTTCAGCATATCGGGAGTGTGAGTGTGTGTGTTAAAGTATATCCCTTTACATCAGCAGTAAACCATGTAACAGGCCAATATAGCGATGTATACCCCCTCACTGTTCCAGCATGTGGGTACTCAGCTGGGACACTTAACCCTTGTATTGTCTTCACTTTCGGGACCCTCTCCTGTCCCTCGGGTCAAATTGACGCGTGACTTATTTGGGGGTTTTAAAACCAATTCTGAAATCAAACTGTTACCTCATAATCTATTAACAAATATTGTCTTTATCTTAATTTCAAATGATTGAGATAACATATATGTTTAGGGAATGCAATCAGTCTCTACTAGAACACAATTAAAAATGGAACTGGGATTTGTTTTTGTCATAAGGTTATAATTCATGTTAAAAATCTTGGAAAAACATAAGTGGTCATTTCCAGAATAATTTTCTGAATTGAGTTAGTAATACATGTTTAGTCGCAGAAAAAAAAAGGTAAGGCCGTTGATTTTCAGGTAGAAAAAAAAAAAAGTACTTGTACCAGTTTTTTTTCTTGAAAAAAATTGAAATGAGTCAATTTGACCCAAATACCATACAAGGGTTAATTCAATTAAGCTGACAATTTTATCTGTTTTATTCACAATGTTGCCTGGAAACGTTCCAAAACAGCCTCATTACATCTTTGACCCATCTGACAAAGTCTGTCTACTCGTCTGCCTATGACTAAAACCCTTATTTGATTATCAAAATTAGTGCAGATTAATTTTCTCCCAATCAATGAATCACCTCATTGTGACAGATGTAACACCAGTAAAAGTGGCATGACATCAACTATCTAAGGCCCGAACTAGCCTTGAATGTTGTAAGTTAATTAATCGATTAGTCAATCAACATAAAATGACCTGTGATTGGCCAGTCTAAGATATGCTAAAGATTATTATGGAATTGTTGCCCAACAACGCCAAAAATGAAGTGCCTACCACCACTTTAATCAACTCATTATTGCAACTCTACAACAAGATGACACACACGCACGTATGCACGCACTAATTCTAATTCTAGTTAATTAGACCTCTTCTCATAACTGCGTGAGTCATTACAGACTGTGCTTGAATAACCGCTCCATGGCTCTCCGGTTAGTTTTGTTGCACCTTATAAATACAGAGTTTGGTGACCTCATATTTCCCAGCATGGAGACACACGTCTGCCTGAGCAAAAGTCTAATCATCCAAAATGACACCTGTGCGGGTGTGCAGGGCCTTTGAAATATGCCATAGTTAAAATGTAATGGGCCCTTTTCACAGCAGCGATTTTCACTTCTCATAGCACAGGTGTTACTAATAAAAGTAACGATTTCTCAGTTCCATTAAGTGTTCCAGTTAGCCATTGGATGAACCAGCATGTCCAATACAAGTACTCTGGAAGTGCCTCACATAAATGGAATTCACTGCAGCCATTTTTTATGTTATTGATTACACCTGTGCTTTTCCCGCGTGTCAACATGTCTGCTGTAAGAAATGGTCCCTCTCTTCAGTGGCAGGCTCCCACTTCCATCAACCAGTACAAGAGGCGGTGTTTGAACCCCTGCTGGCCGGCGGCACCCTCAGATGTGTCTGCACCACTCTGCTGCTCCTTGAAAAAAAACTCACAGTGGAGGCACCGGAAAGATAATCCCGCAATGTCCCAGATCTTCATTGGGAGTGAGCCCCTGATGGGAGCTCCCAATGAGATTTGAACACAGCGGTGGTCACGTTTCAATCATAGGAGAGAGTTTGGTAAAGAGGCAGAAGAGGATTTGCAGCAGTCCCCATGCATGCAGAATATCACTGAAACTTACTTTAAGCAAAAAGAGGTCCGCTGTTAGTTCCAAAAGCACTGCAATATACTGTATATTCATCACTGACCATCCCACCTTTCAGTCTGACTCCAGAACCTCCAGCTTGCATGTCCTATTTCATATAAAGGTTTGGACAGCACTTCAATTGATACTTTTGTATTGCCACACCTTGTCCTATACTCTTAAATTAGCTGTTAGCTCTTATCAATCTCAAAAATGGATCTAGTTATGGGTTGGGCTGCACAATTAAATCGCAAATTTATCGAAATCACAATTGGAGTACTGCAATATCCAAATCGCAGGTGGGGCTCAAAATAGTCATTCCCTCCAATATTGTAAATCATATCGCAATCTCAGTTAGATAATTTCCTTATATTGTGCAATCCTATATCAGAGAGTTAATGACAAGAAATGTATCTGCAACTATTTAAAAAAATAGTTATTTATTATGTTAATTTTTCAAGGAGAAAAGTGAAAAACACCACAGTTCCAGCTTTTCAAATCTTAGGCTTTTGGACTACTGGTTGTATACAACAAAGACCCTTATTGGGCTTTGGAAAACTGTGATGAGCAATTTCCTATTTCTTGACATAATTCTCAGATTAGTCAATAATGAAAATCACTGTCATCTGCGGCTCTAAAGTATTAAAAAACACACACTCACTGCCACGGGGCAACAGGCTGAATATATAGCACCCCCTCAATCTCACACTGCATTGCACACATAAGGATCAGAGGCAGATACATTACTACAAATACTCGGAATTGTCATGCAAAGTTCAGCACAACAGCATCCTTTAACATTCCATAGGCTGTGTGATGAAGCATTTGTGGTGGATGAAGTGCCGCTCTCACAAATGCACAACAATGGTGATGCACGTATATATACAGTGACCTAAAGGGTGTTCCTGGAGTGTTGTGACGGGATCTGATCGAGCTGCAGCTCCTTAAACTCACCGAGCTTCCCCCGGGACTCCTCCAGCTTCTGGATCTGGTTCTCCAGGAAGAACATGGCCACTGCGAACGCCAGCAGCGCCAGAAGCTGCAACTTGGGCGGCATCATGACTCTGAGCAGCCCCATCAAATCATCCAGAGAGGGATTGGGTCAGTCCATGCTCAGAGAAGGAGCCACTGGAAACACACACGCACACGCACACGCACACACACACACACACACACACACACACACACACACACACACACACACACACACACACACACACACACACACACACACACACACACACACACACACACACACACACACACACACACACACACACACACACACACACACACACACACACACACACACACACGACGGTGATTACAAAGCGGCGGAGTATCTGAGCATGGCCCTTTCTCCCTCTGTGTGTGTGGATATCTCCCAGTGTTCAAATCCTCTGGTTACCTCAAATGCGATGTGTTCATGCTCTGCTTGGTTATTTTATCAAGTCAATTTCCAGAAGCGGAGCGTCGTAAAGCCCTACAGATTTCTCCACCGTGCGAATTGGTCTCTCCGGTGTGTAGGAGCGGTGGTATCGTTACCAGCCGCTGTCGCTTGCGTCCCCCATGTAGCGTTGTCCTCTTGACCCATCCAGTGTGTGTTCACCACCGCACCACGGACAGACTATATTACTACCACTTTAGGCTATTGGATGTATCAACAGTCCACCACAAGGCTGAGGCTTTCTATTCGTCGACAAAGTGCCCGTTCAAACCGGATTGGACGATTTTAACTGAGCTGAACTCGGACAGCAGATGTCGCACTTCTTTTTGAACCATGAAAGCCGCAGAGGCGAAGAAGATATTTTTAGTCGACTTTGGTATATGCCAAATCTTAAAAAAGATAAAATGAAATGTAATCCTTCGAAATTACACAAGTAGTTATATAAATATTGATATAACTATGCGAATGATGTTATATCAGCAACCGTTGAACAGTTTTGGGAAGACAAATGATAGGTTTAGAAGTATAACGCTCAGGCGCGTTGGGGCAGCCCTCGATTAATAAAGGGGTCCTCGGACTAGATTGGCTAACAAAAGCAGGCTCTAAAATGTCGGGAGAGGTGTATCTCCTGTGGCTTCTCTCGCTTTTGCAAACGGTGAGTTTATTAAAACTGAAAGTGAGCAATTGTCGGCGCAGTCACTAGGTTTGTAGGGAACCTAACTAAGCGGTTGGTGCAGCCGGCGGCTGTCTAAGGTTACGTTTCGTTTTGTGAGCCGCTTCCTGATGAACCCGGGCTTCAAAATGACGTGGCTTATCCTCAAAACATGATGGGGAAGTGAAGCCTCCTCGGTGTCTCGCTAGCTGTGTTTTAGCTTGTAATATTTTGGGCGAACTGTGACATAACGTGTCCCTTGAAAAAAACGACAACTTCGTTATGAGGTCAACGGCTAGATGGTGACGTTGTTTCCAAGTCGAATAATCCAGTCAGACACTCTTCTTAAATAAAAATGAATTATATGAAGACTGTCAAACTCCTTATTGACAACAAGTTGTGATTACCAAGCTAACTTTACTATTTTAGACTTAGCTGGTGGAAACGACATAATTCTACGTTGTTGGAGCGTCCCGGAAGGACGTCCAGTCCATCAGGCGGCCGGGTAACGTCACAGACCTCGGCACAGTATTCGTTTTTCAACCAAAGCGGGGACGTCTTGATTCGACGTTCAATGGTCATTCAACGTCTCAATATTCGCTTGCAAGGAATTTAAGGGTGATCATGAACATTAAAAGACAAAGGTTTCCGCAAGCCTGAAAGCAAAGACAGATTAAGTCAAATATTAGTCTTTATTAGCTTGCCTGTCAAAGAGGGAGTCCTTTGGATTTTTGTACTATTGTATACTATTTTTATTTTGATACCTATTTTTTTTTTCTTTCTTTCCCCTCAGCCTAAGCCGATGATCGATACCGGCTGCCGATATTTGGAGCCGATACTGTTTTTGCTCCCTCCAATTTACGTCGTAAAAATGTTAACCCTTCCACACTGCAGTTGGTTTCAGAATCTGCTCTGCCATTTCTTTAAAACTAATAAACAAAAACACAGATCAGTGGAACTTCTGCAGTCATCTTACATTCATATCAACCTAAATTATGTGTTCAATGTGCATCATGCATATGGTTAACTGCAAGGCTAAAAGGCTTTCATCAGCATCTACAACACAGCCTCGAGGATGCATTGCTTTGTTTTATAAGACAGATATGAGGTCCTCACAAAAAGTCCTTTGTCAACTCATTTAAACTTAAGAAAACAATAAACCTGAAAAATGGCCAATTAAATAAAGTGCTTAATTTGTAATTTAAGACATGTGAACTCCAGCAACACAGAGCTGCTTGTGGACGCCTGTCTGTAAATAATGCCGGGGAAAAACTATCGGCGAATGCAGCATCCGCATATCGGCCGATGTTGATCCATATCCACCCGATATATTGGCCGGCCGATTAAAATCGGTCTATCACTCGCATGAACGCACCTCAGACTGAAACGTCCTGTTAATGAGGCGGCGTGTTACCCACGTTCCTACCAGACAATTAGATCTCTTGTACCAAAAAAATCCACACAAGTTAATTGAGTTTGTAAAATAATTGTAGTCCTCATCAAGTGAATATGCAAATATTGGCTGACTACAGTTTCTTTCAGTATCACAAATCAATTAATAGTCCCATGAGTTGTTTTTGTCTGTTGGTCACTCTACATGCACATCTACAAGTTCTCTTAAGATGTCACAAATGTTTGATTAATTGAACATAAACTTTGTAGATCATAGATGATGAAATGGTAATTTTAACATTACAGGTACTTGCAGCACTACATACAAAGGTTTTAGTGACATAAGTAGGGCTGGGTATACTTTCTAGGCACTAGCCTGGAAGGGGCACTTTCTAAGTGTTGATACCGTTCGATACCTAATTTCAATACCTAAGAGTAAATCTCTTCAGCATCAGTGAGCCAATAAGCATGCAGTATGCTTCTACCAAGATCTAATAATGCTGCTGATTGGCTGTCTTAACGTTACACATCAGAGACACGCAGGAAAAACTAAGTAATGCACAGAGATGGGACTAACAGTGGCTTGAATAAGTTTACACACCCAT
>NC_045744.1:27275240-27275485 GCF_008692095.1 Etheostoma spectabile
ATTAAAAAGAGGAATAAAAAACATCTTTTTGAAATGGATCTTAATGTCTTAATTCACAAAATGTTGAAAAATCCTACCTTTTAGAGGACACCAATTTTCTTTGTGAATGAATAATGTATTGTACATAAATAAATGTTCTTTGTTAAAATACAGGGGGCATGGGGATAGACAACCCTATGTTAAATTCTCATAGAGGCAGGCACATTTTTATTTTTAAAGACCAGTTATTTCATGGATCTAAGACA
>NC_045744.1:27275495-27287078 GCF_008692095.1 Etheostoma spectabile
CATCCTGATAAAGTTCCCTTGGCCTTTGGAAATAAAATAACCCCCCATCATCACATACCCTTCACCATACCTAGAGATAGGCATGGGGAACTTTCCATAAGATCATCTCTCAATGCAAATCAGACCAGCTATTAGTCTAACTGAAATAACACCATGCCTATCTCTATGTATGGTGAAGGGTATGTGATGATGGGGGGTTATTTTAATTCCAAAAGCCAAGGGAACTTCAGGATGCATAGTGTCCTGATCCATGAAATAACTGGCCTTTAATAATAAAAGTGTGCCTGCCTCTATGGGAATCTAACATAGAGGTGTGTATATTTTAAGGAAGAACATGTATTTACTTACAATACATTATTCATTCACAAGGAAAATTGGTGTCCTTAAAAGGTTGGATTTTCCTTTTTTTTTTTTGTTTTTCTTTTTTTTTTTTTTAATTAAGGCATTAAGATCAATATCCAAAAGATGTTTTTTTTTATTCCTTTTTTTTTAATCAACTTTAGCCTGGATGTGTAAACTTATTCAAGTCACTGTATGTAGTAGTATGGGCTAAAAAAACAAGTAAAAATATTTGTGCTGTGATGTTATTTCTTTTAGTGTTATAAAGTTGGTATTGAAAAAAGTATTGTTTAGGAACCAGTATCAAAGTCACAGTATCGGAAATGTTTGAACACTGCCCAAGCCCTAGACACAAGTGATTTTTTTATTTTTTATCCTCACACCCCTACATATGAGAAGTAAGCACTTTATTTAAACCCTGGCTTTTAATTTTTCCCTCTCTGTGCGACTCTTATCTTCTCCTTCCTCTCTCCAGCTGTCGGCGTATGGTGCCGATCTGTCGTCGGAGGCATGCAGGGAGCTGGGCTTCTCCAGCAACCTGCTGTGCAGCTCCTGCGACCTGCTCGGGGAGTTCAGCCTCAACAAGCTCCAGCCTGACTGCGGGCAGTGCTGCCAGCAGGAGGCCCAGATGGAAGCGCGCAAGGTAAAAGGGAACAACAGAGCTCCAAGGAGTAGGCAAACAGAAAGTAATTGCCTGTCTAGATTCAGACACAGCGAGGAGCATTTTGCAAATACCTTATTTTTTTAAATAGGAGATTCAGTAGTGCATGGGGAAAAAGTCGGACTTTATGTATCAGGATTTTTATTGCGACGATTTGTAAAATGGATTCTTTTCCCTAGAAGCGATATTTATTTTTACCAATGATTCTCCTAAATATTTTCTGTTTATACGTTATCACCGATGGCGACTACATCATGTCCATTTCCAGCAAAGCAGATCGAAAGCGGAACATCCATGTTATTTTTCTTTACAAATGAAATAAATGTCAGACTGTCTGTCTGACATGTGATGTGCATTCTTAGAAAACAATTAGTTTTTAGAAAAGTCATGAGAGATATTGTCTCTAGATGTGTATTATTCAAATTTTGCTTTTCTTAAAGAAGTTAAAGAAAATTAAATTACTCAATACTATCGAGCCGCAATGAATAACTCGATACGAATTCAATTGGCACCCATGTTGTGTGAAAGTATCAAATCGTGACAAAAGCAAATCGTCCCAGCCCTACGATATACTGAGAATGAAGGAAGTGGCACTAGAAACAAGGTTCACAAACGTGCATGCTGTAAAATGATCAAATAAAAGGCACGTATTATTAATCTGAGCTGCATGACTGAGACTTGAGAAATTAGATGGTGCACAACAGATTGTGCAAATTGTGGGGTGTTGCGCTGATCTGTATGCTGTCTCTAGTCTTTTACTGAGTTCCACAGATGACAGGCTTCTCGGTGGATAGTAGCACTGAGGACCTCAGTGTCAGAACGTGTCCCATTTTATTGACAGCATTTGAACGGCTCCTCAAAACAACCCAGTTTGAGCCTCCCTGTCACTGGGTCTGTTGACACTGTTTGCAGCTGTGCATCTGATCTGAGCTGCCACACACAGTCCCTGTCAGTAGCTGTCCGTCTCAATCTTTCTCTCTGATGTCCAGAGTCAAGGCTCTTTAACCCCAGTGTGACGCTCCCCATGGGTTCAGCTGTCAGGTTTTGCAGTAACAACCACTCTGTAACCAATAGGGAGGGCTGACTGTGCGCGCATCGCTCCGGTGATTACATCAAATTCAAAAGGAATCCTTGCTGGATTTTTTTTGTCGGATAAAGTCTAGCCTCTTTTACACAGACAATCCATAATAATGGCTTTTTTTTTTTTTAATACGCTGAACCAAAACGCTGGCATAATGCTGCCCCAGTGTGTGATATGTATATTTTTTTTATATAAAGCATTCTGGAAGTAAATCAGGCGTGACTTTTAACACAACAATGTTGATGTTGTGGGTGTGTGGTCCCACCATGCCGGCTGTCCCTTTTTACAAAGATGCCGTTATGGCTGTGTTACTACTACCTCCGCTGCCGGCTACGGCACAGCTCTGTCCTCCACTTCCACGTCCGCGAGGCGGAATAACAGCACGACATTCCTGCCTTGAACAGCCTGGGTGAAAAGGGCTACTGACTGAGTCAAGTGATGGTGGAAAAACAATGTAGATCTTCATTGATTAAGCAAAAGCCCCCAGAGTGTGTGTGGTATCCTAGCAACAGCACCTTGGGAAAGTGAAGTGCACACCTCATTAAACCTCTTGATGATAACTCTGTTTCAGGCAGACACTTGGAGGAAAGATCACTCCTCTCCACAATTTGAGTGAAAATGTGACTTGCGACCGGCTGTCTGAGGGTACCAGGAGAAACGGTTGTCACTAAGGACATTTTGTCCTCCGACAGCAACGATTATCTTCCTTAAGAATTCTTTCAGTCTCGCAATTGACATCATCGTTGGCGTTAAACCCTCTGAGAAATGGCTTATTGCGCAGCCCTGTCAATTAGAAAGATTCACTGAGCATGGAGGGAATCTCGGTTACTCATTTTCAAATGTCTGCTTCTCTGCCGAGCCCCCCCCCCCCCTGCACATTGCAGCACCTCCGCTCCTGTCGGTGCCATTCTACAGCATTTCTCTGTAAAGCAGGAAAACCTTCCTGAGAGTTTCTTATACAGTCGATGGTAAACACACAAGAAGCCTTCCGTTTGGCGATACCCAAATCTTTTCTACTGTCAATAAATCCCATGAAAAGACCAAAACTAAGTGCACCACAGCTCTGCGGCTAAAAATAGTCAACAAATGCACTATTTTCTCCTGATTGAGCATTGTTGATTGAAATCTGTTTTAGGATATTATGTAGTCTTTTTTTTTTTTTTAAACAAATAATATAAAAAAAAAAAAAAAGACATTTGTGACCTGTTTTAAAGATTAACGTAGGAACCAGTGAGCTTGGGACTAAAGGCCACCCACAGGCTGGGAAAGTCCGAAAGTATTGAAGGAAAGTTTGATTATTTACTAAATGAATGCATGCTATATGTGTTTATTTTAATCACAGTACATATATAACTTGCATAACCTACATGTGTTCATTTGAGTCATAAGAGAATATGAAGCAGAGAGGACCAAAAAGTAAGTGTACAAAGAGAGGCAGAAAGGTCGTCTACGCTCGTTAGTGAAAAAACTACAGAGAGAGTGTCTATGTGGGTAAAGGGGCGCATGTCTAGCCTGGAAGGGAGTTCGAGGCCTCCCTCCGACTGTGGAGATAATGATGCATCTTCCGTAACCAAGAGATTGTGTGTCAAAGTTTAATTGGTAGGTGCAGCTGGCAGGCGAAGTACAAGAGGAGATAAGGAAAGACTTTGGTCAAATAGTCAAAACAATACGTCCAATGTCTTTTGCTAAACATTTGGGATGTTTCCCATCAACGTCAAAGAAAGATGTGAAGGAGACGCCATTATGCCATCGCCTAATTCAATGCATAATCAGCCAAAGTCCGCATATTTATGTGGGGGCTGCACTTTCGCCTCATAAATTGCTGACTTTCAACAACAAAAAATGGTGGCTTGCAGGAGTTAATAATTCCCGCATTTTTGTTGCAAAAAGTCACAAATTTGTTAGCAGAACATTGAAAAATGTTGCGTTGACTTCACACAAGCAGACATTTTCCTGTGTTGCCATGGGAACATTATGAAGTGACTTAATTACGCAACCTGACAGTCTCTTTTTCATCAAACCGCAGTTTTTGCAGGTTCTCGCACATTCCATTGCATTTTTTAAGAAAACGTGCTGCATAATCAAGGATTTTTTGCCTGTAACAATCACAAAAAACAGCCACAGTGGTAAGAGAATCCAACTGGACTCGCACTAGGCTCCATAATTATGCGATGGCGGATGTCATTGACGTGGGTCTGCTGTGGTGGTATTTAGAGGATCCGACCAGCTCTAACCATGGCTGTCCCTTAGCTATGATTCTGGGTCATTTTACTCAATAAGAAAAAAAGACTATTGACCCTACAGCCTAAGGCCTGCAACTTAAAAAATATTTTTACTGTCAAGTAATCTGTTGATTATTAGTAGTTTGGTTTATATAAGCTCAAGAGGACGTCCTCAAACTTCTCGATTTGTCCACAACTCAGATATTCCGTATACTGCCACATAAGAGAGAAGAAACTATACCATCAAATATTCACAATTAACAAACTGGAATCGGAGAATTTACCTTCTTTTTTTTTTCCCTTCTTAAATGACTCGAGCCGATTAAACTAAATTGAGGATTAATCGATTACACTTAGCAGCTTTAATCCACACCCTTCGTATTTAAAGAATCTGTATTTTGCGTGTTTGCAAATCCGAAGAACAAAACACTATAATAGTGTTTGGTTCCTACGAATGTGTTTGTGGTTATTTATTCAAAGTTGAAGTCTGAACAGAAAGAAGAAAACAAACAATAACACATTGGTGTTTTCATGTCGACAGTAGGAATATATGTATAATATCACCAGCATTGTCTTTTTTAATCTTTAAAATGTTCTAAGAGTTAGGAGGTTTTTTATGAAGAACTAGGGTTGAATGATTCGTAATAATCCCCAATTAAGGTGTGTGTGTGTGTGTGTGTGTGTGTGTGTGTGTGTGTGTGTGTGTGTTTGTGTGTGTGTGTGTGTGTGTGTGTGTGTGTGTGTGTGTGTGTGTGTGTGTGTGTGTGTGTGTGTGTGTGTGTGTGTGTGTGTGTGTGTGTGTGTGTGTGTGTGTGTGTGTGTGTGTGTGTGTGTGTGTGTGTGTGTGTGTGTGTGTGTGTGTGTGTGGTGTGTGTGTGTGTGTTGATTTGCAGCAGGCCCGGGGTTTGACCCCGACCTGCGGCCCTTTGCTGCATGTCATACCCCGGCTCTCTCCCCCTTTCATGTCTTCGGCTGTCCTGTCAATATACAAGCTGAAAATGGCCAAAAAGTCTTTAAAAAAAAAAAAGAACAAAAACTTGTTAGTCTCTGATTTTCCTGTTAACCTTTAGTCTTATCGGTTGAGCTAATTATTTTATTGACAGTATTAGGTCATCAATATCACCATGTTTTCAATGTCTATCATCATTTCATAATGTCCTGCTCTCAACAGAGTTGTGACTTGTCTCTGTTCTGCCACGTGTGGTAAAACGAAAAGCACGGATATTTGATTTCAGCAGCGCCGGGTTGTTTACAGGAGGACAAAAGGAGGAAGGAAAAGGGGAGAATCTCAGCTTTGCATTCGTAATTTAATTTGCTGCATGAACCAGCCAACCAGGCCATTTACACAACTCTCCTCCCTGAAACGGCGAGCAGAGCACACACTTGAAAATACTGCTGTGACACTCCAATTTCCTGTAACGTATTGTATATTGGTGCTGGAGGTTTGATTACAAGGGAGCCCTGCGCAAACCGCCATCCATCAGCCCCGCTCCATATGCACAGCCTCACAGTTTAATAACCCCCAAGGAGTCGTCTGGACACGTTTAGGAATCACTCAGCCTGGATCAAATTACTCCTCCAGGCCAGACATCCTACCACCAGCAGGGCCACATGTGTGTGTGTGGGGGGGGGGGGCACACTCCTCATGGACTACCTGACATTGTGTTTCTCTACACACAGCTCTACGCCGGGGCCATCCTTGAGGTGTGTGGATGAAAACTGGGGAGGTTCCCTCAAGTCCAAGGTGAGTTCTCTATTGGGACATGATTATTCAACCCCTTCTCATTCCTAACTCGTCTGATGGGGACGCTTCGTCAGTGGCTCTGTGTTGGCGTCGGTTGGGTTGGACAGGGACTTTGACCCAGGAGTCAAAGTCCTGTGTCCCGCGTGTCACTGAAATGTACATTTTGTAACTCGACCCAGGACCTTTCAGTAAACCTAGTCTCGCTTTGTCAGACCTCCTATATCGCTGCGTAGGAGAGTCTGGCAGAAAAACACGCTCTGGTTTATCGGCGTTTCTTCAAACCAATCACAATCCTCCTGGGCGGTGCTAAGCACCGGACGGAGCTACGGTGCCTCTGCTAAATTGCCTCGGGAAGGAACTTGTTTTGGTGGAACGTGTACATTCAAAAGTTGTTTTAGTCCTGCAACCAAAACCTCAGATAGTCTAGCTAGCTGCCTGGATTTACCCTGCAGAGATCTGAGGACCAGGTAACCATAGTCCTCAGAAATCCACCAGAGTTAAGAATGCCAACACAAAGAAAGAGAAAGGTGAGGGACATTCGGCAGAATTTGCCACTAAAAGGCACATTTCCCAAAATCTTTTCCCTCACGTAACTGTCACTCAGACGTACATTTTGTAACCCCTCCCAAGATCTCTTCCTAAACCTAAATGTCCCGTTCTTGTGGTGCATGCTGGTTAAAAGTTATTATTTTTTATTTTAAAATGAAGCCAAATCAGTCCTGGGCCAGAGCGTCAGAAAAGTAATGGCAAGAATCTCCAGCTCTAAAGGAGACGTGCGTGTGTGTGACAAATGGCCCTTTCCCTGCTACTGTACTTGTGCTTAGTGGGATTCTTGACCGGTGGGGGTGTGTGTGTGAGAAATATCTCCTTTGCATTGGGTGGTTTGATGTTTCAAACCAGCTTTTGGAGTTATTGATCCTCTGTGTCTTAGAGTAGAGCTCCCACCTACTGCTCAGTGTAACATTCGATGAATTGAGTGTCAGGTTCCGTAGGGGGGGGGGGTAGACGTACGGGGCCCCGTGTGTGCCATATGGCCGCCCGTTTGTTTACTTCAGCTGTAGCCTTCCTGTGTTCTCAGTTGTCTCCTCCTCTGTTAACGCTGCATTCCCGAGGGGTTTTTGCAGTTGTCACTAATTACAGACCTCAGTACTGAAATAGAAAGGCTAATGGCTGATTCATTACCTGATATTTGTCTCACCTGGGTTTTTGTTTTTTGTTTTTCTCATATCTCCTCAGCTTTTGTCAGGAGTGACAAGCCGAAGATGTTCAAGGGTCTTCAGATCAAGGTAGGGATCATGAATGATGATGATGATGATGATGATGATGATGATGTAATCTCATAATTACATAAATGGCTTTTTTTCTTTCTTTCTTTCTAGCTGCGTTTTAAAGAGAAATCCATTTATGTCAAATGACTCACAAACGTTTCTCTGACTATTTTGTTATTAGTGTTAATAGCAAACTCTGTATCTCTCCCCCCCTCCCTCCCACACTGCAGTACGTGAGAGGCTCAGATCCTGTACTAAAGCTTTTGGACGATAACGGGAACATCGCTGAAGAACTCAGCATCCTCAAGTGGAACACAGACAGCGTGGAGGAGTTCCTGAGTGAAAAATTAGACCGAATATAGACATGTGTATGTTTTTGTTTTTGTAGTCTGTAGTTAAAGGGTCGAGTCACCCAAATTACAATACCTCTGGTGGTATAAAGCCATGCAGATGTTTTCTGTGTCCTGTGCTTGAGATTTCAGCGTCCACCTACAATTTTAATCGGAAAGTCTTTGTAGTAAAGAAATAGTCCAAATTAAAACGGCGACAGTATGTCTAGATTTGCAGCTGTAAATCTGAGCACAACAATCCTTTTGACATCTTAAGACGGATCTTTTGACACTTGAGCTAAACTATCTGCTTGGCTAGAGATTGCTAGGGGCTACTGAGAATTTGGGTGAGCCGACCCCGTTAGTTATTTACCAATTTGTACACAACTCGGCCTTGAGAGACGGTTGTGAAACCATATGACCGGTTTTGTATCTGGAAATAATGGATTTTACCAAATAACTTCTGTGAGTGTGAGAAGACATCGTCACAACACCCAGATGGGCAGGACGTCGGAAATAACAACCAATATTATTGATTAAGTTTGAAAAACAATAGTGCACATCATTACCTGTTTTGTCAACCTTTGGGAGTTTACATCCCCCCCCCCTGTCTGTCTGTATGATTATTTTTTATATAACACTCAACATTGTATATGAAGGGATTTGTAAGAAAAAAATGAATCCCAGTTGCTCTCCAAATGCAGATGTTTTTGCTGAAGCACACATTAGTGACGGCCTCACCGTAAACCACCTGTTGGGGCGTGAGGTCTGATGTGTCTTTGTGTTTTTCGGTATCTTCTGCTTCGAAGAGAAACTGCATTTAGTTTGGATGCTTGTTTTGGAGCGAGTGTGGGGACAGTTTAAATATGCAACAATAAACAAAGTCTCTGATGGTTTTTCTGTCATTTCTTCTGTTTTAAAGGAAAGGAATAGTGTGTGATAACACAATCTTTGTTACAAAAGAACAGATGATCTTAGACTCTCCTACTGAATTAAAACCAGACTCGTGTCTGTTGATGACACCTAGTGGTCTGAAACAGCGTAACAGCTTGGTGCTCTGACGGGGGCACCCTGCCTAAAACATGCTTTCACACCAATGTCTCAACCAGGGTTATACCCAGGTCAACTGAATGGGTGCCTCACTCCCAGGTGGGTTAAAGCAGGGTGCGACCTGGGTCGCTACCAGCCAGGGCAAGACAAATTATGTGATTGGTTGGTCAAACTTTAGCCCTAATTTTCCCATTGTGTACTGCCAAAACTAGTTCTCAAAATATATCTCTACAACTTACACCAATATATTTGTGAGAGGGGGAAAAAAAAGATTTTCTCTTTTCACATTTTTTTTTTTTTAAATTTGTGCTCACCTCTTTTAGGATTTTCAGCATAATATACTGGACAGTAACTTTGGCTCTGTATTTCCTAATCACATCATTCTCTGAAAGGGAAGAGAAAGCAAAACCCTCTCTTCTAATGCAGGATGATGCAGCCAAAAAATACTGCATGGATTAGAGAAATACTCCATTGCCTTAAGCTCCCTGAGCAAATTACTTAACCCAAAGTTTCTCCGGAGGAGAGACCTATATAAATATCTATATCCATACATCTCTATCAATTGTAAGTCACATTAGATAAAAGCGTCAGCTAAATGACATGTGATGTATGCAACTCCCAGTCTGGATAAGCAAAGGGCAGCAGTGTAACCCCTGAACTTTCTTTGCATGTTGACCGCTTTTTTTAAACAATAAGTACGCATAGATATACTGTATGAATACATCTTTCTTGATATGCCTTTACTCGTATAAGTCCTGCATTGATAGAACATGAACAGAAGTTTCACATAATTGGTCGGTTGTTCTCATTCATATTCTTAGAGAAATTCAAACCACAGATTTCACAAATCAGTGTTTTATTCACATAAATGATTTTACAAAAGTCAAGTAAAAAAGGCTTCAATTACATACAGCATTTATAAATATCTAGAAACTGAAATGTGCATGTGAAAACTACAGATTTAGCAACTTCTGTAGGCTATTACACGCGTTGGCCTGCTGGTACTGCGTGAGGCAGTATTGACTCCCATTATCAGTTAAGACGTATTTAATGCGTATATGAGGAACTAAAGAAAAAAAAAAAAAAACATGCTGCATGTCTACAGTTCAAAGCACACGCCTCGAGCAAACACAAATTGCGAGTTAAAGCTGTGTGTGAAGTCACACGTAATTCTTTTCTTTGGTGCCTCCCTCTGAATGGTGATCACCGAGGTCGCTTTTGGTGCGGGGCTGAGGTCTGTAAGCAACGCCCGGGTAACTGAAAGCAGACAGGCAACCGTTGTTAGACACTGAGACAAGTAAAAAGAGCACAAATACAAAAAGCAGTTGGAAGAAGTATTCAGATCCTACTAATACCAATACTACACTGTTAAAATACTCTGTTACAAGTAAAAGCCCTGTGTTGAAAAGTATGTAAGTATCATCAGGAAAACGTCCTAAAAGTATTAAAAGTAAAAGTACTCGATGCAGAAAAATCCTCACTTTATAGAAAGGTGTGTGTTTACTGGTCTAATCATCTCAGTTGGACTCATAGGCTGTTATACTTTTGGCCAGTTCAATTTATAATGAAAACAATTTTTTTCATATTGTTTTGTGTGCAAAAATCTAAGTAACTAAAGCTGTATAATATTTCTCTCTGAAATGTAGCTGAGTCAAAGTTGAAAGTGTCTTTTAAAAGAAAAGACTACAAGCCAAATACAAGTACCTCAACATTTGTACTTAAGTACAGTACTGGAGTAAATGTTCTTAGTAGGGGTGCATGATATATCGATTCAATATCGTTATCGCAGTATCACGTTGAGAACTAGTAGATTGAAAGTATCCCAATAATATGCAGTATGCAATATTTTTTTCTATTTATTTTTCTTGTTTCTAATATGTCCTGTTCTGTAGACATGCTCTTTATTTTATAATTTTTACACTGTACAACCAGTAAAACATGTCCTGTTCTGTAGACATGGTAGTTACTTATTTAGTCAGTTGAAATAACCCTTGTGTTGTAAGAAAACTTGAATCTATTTTGATGCATTTGCCCATAAGTTTAGTAATTTTATATATGTTTAAAAAATATTGAAATGAATATCGATATCGTGCTAGCAGTGTGGATGAGTGACTCTAAATGTGTGAGGGGACTCACTGTGATTTGTCATCTTTCACCATTTCTTTGAAAGCCAGTGACTTGAGGATGCCGCCAACGACCAGGACCCCCCCCCCTATCCAGGCTACAAACAGCGCAGGGCCAAACGTGTATCTGTGGAGACGAACCACACCGTTCAGCCAGACAAAACCTGCAGGTCCGGCATGCAAATAATACGGAGAAAATGCAGGTAAAATAGTCATCTTTATATCTTACGTGGGTAATCCTCCTCCCATTCCTCCACCAAAGCCTCCCTGCATGTTTCCTCCACCAAGCCCTCCTTGCATGCTGGACATCCTGAAACTGGCCACAATCTGATTTGCATAGATGGAAGCTCCTGCAATGCCACACACACCTGAGAGAAGGGTACAGAGTGACACACACAGGAAGTCAGTCCGTGTTTTCCCTATGCAGAAGACTTCCCTGGATACATGTGGCTGGGTTTAGGGGTGCATACAAAATGCAATTTTACCTAATTTTGAAACTCTTTTATAACTGTATCTGTGTCTAAACGTTGGAAAAGATAGAGCAGATAAATAGCTATAATAATGATAATATATAATAATATATTAATAATAATATAATAATAATAATAACAGCTAAAATAAAGAGTCCACTAAAGCCCAACTGCAATCATTAGCTCCAAGGATATTCATATATGCTCACACGTTCTACATTCGTTTTGCCCAAAACGGCTTAATGCTGCACCTTAGCCTTTTAAAATTAATGTGCTGTATTTATATAGCGCTTTTC
>NC_045744.1:27287088-27289027 GCF_008692095.1 Etheostoma spectabile
AACGACTACTCAAAGCGCTTTTTACATCATACATTCACCGTTCACACACATTCATACACTGTGGCCGAGGCTGCCAGCTGCTCATCAGATAAACACTCACACACATTCACACTCCGATGCGCAGCACCGGGGGCAACTCTGGGTTCAGTGTCTTGCCCAAGGACACTTCAACATGAGACTGCAGGGCCAGGGATTGAACCACCAACCTTCCGATTGGCAGGCAACCGCTCTACCACTGAGTCACAGCCGCCCAATATTATATCAGGAGAAACACACTTTATGAAACACACTTCATAAAGAAACTGTTAATGTCAAAGATATTCAATCTAGTCCCATTAAATGAATTTAAGGCCAAGTTAAAATGCCACGTAATTCAAAACTGCAACTGCCACACGTGACCTGTTCCTTTCTTCTATGTGTGATTGGGTCTATGCTGTGTTTCTGTTTAAATTGTAACTGGTGTGCCGTCTTGGCCAGGTCTCCCTCCAAAAAGAGATTTCAATCTCAAGAGACTTCCTGGTTAAATAAAGGTTAAATAAAAATAAAAATAGAATCAGTGAGGCCAAAGTAAAAAAAAATCTGATATTTCTGTTTCACATTCTCCGTTTTCTGTTATTTCTGTTTTGTGTAACCGTACCGCCGATGATGAACATGATGCCAGCGGTGAGGCTCATCTTGGCCTTGGTGGTGTCCGCCATGCTGTTCATCGTGAGGCAGGTCAGTGAGAACACGGATATCACGGCTCCGAGGACCCCCAGCACCACGCCCACTATCATCAGGGCTCGCACCGCCTGGAAAGATCCTAGTGCACAGAAACACATCCTCAGAGATACCTCACATTAGTTCATTGGACCTTCCTGGACCAACAAGCTCTGCGTTGCTTATAATCTGACATAACCCATGCGTCTGACAATGAGACTTATATTCTGCCTTTAGACTTTATAATGCAAGACTTAAATCTTCATAATCTAGGAGATGCTGTCAACATGTGTTTGTTCTGATAAAGCCAGCTCTCCCGCTGTAGGTGTGCTGCAGGAACCTGCCCTCCGCCTGTTGTTTGTTCTGTTTCTGATAACTGTGTTGACTAAGTCTGGGCCTGGCTGTCCATTAGAATGACCAGAATGCACTGGTGCTAAAGCAAATACTGATAGGATTGGGCTCGACACGGAACAAGAGTTAGTATACAGACAACAGAAACATAGTAATTTAAAAAGTCATCCGTTAAAAGAGCTTTGATAATCATTTACACTAAATAGTTGTACGGAGAGAGAAGCTTTTGGCTTCCCGTTGTGAATTTATCTCATTCATCCTCTCAGGTCCTCAAAAACGAAAAGTTCCTCCTTTTTTTTTTTTTTTAACCATTCCATTCTTTGTTTTAACCCTCATATTTTCCCCTGAAATTGCCTTTAAAGTAAACAAAATATATATGTCTACACTACATGACACATGTATTTGTTCCAGAACTTTATTCATTCAGCTATTTGGCTCTGTTGAGTGACATACTTTTTTATTTACTTTTAAAGTAAGTAAGTTAAAATGGTTCTGGTAGGTTTCACAACCAACAGGCGCTCACTGCTTTACATACTATTTTAAAAATATGTGGCAGGAAAGAGATCCAGAGGGAGAAAAGGTTGACCTTCTGTGTTACACGTGTCGTGCGTGGATCCCATGCAACTGAATGAGACCTGAGAACCCTCCTGCCTTGTCATTGGAGAAGAAGGCCCTCTTGAATATTAGCAAGTAGTGAGAGAACTTTCTCGTAGCTCGGTACTGGACTGGTCCGTTCCAACTTCCTCAAACGTTGTTAATCGCTGCATCACTGTCCTTGCGATCTGTGATAGGTCAGTTGGCAGAGGGGGCGCCCATATATAGAGGTTTACTCCTCGACGCAGCAGGCCTGGGTTTGACTCCGACCTGCGGCACTTTGCTGCATGTCATT
>NC_045744.1:27289037-27291046 GCF_008692095.1 Etheostoma spectabile
CCCCCCTTCCTCTCCCCTTTCACTTCTTCAGCCATCCTGTAAAAACCTCAGGAGGCTGTGGTCTGGACAGTGATGGTCACTTATCCTGGACCCAGTTTGTGTTTAATGATCAGAACAGCAATAGTCTGGATGTAACCGATCCCTGGAGAAGCTCTGAAATAGAATAGAAGAGAGTCTTGTCCTACCTGAGAAGCCCAGGAGGCCGTAGAGCGGGCGACACTCGGTGAATCCTGAGGAAGCGGTCTCACAGTCCTGCCACAGACCCTTGTAGGTGTAAACAGACGTCACCACGTCCCCCTGCCTGTCCTTCACACTCCAGTTGTTCATGGCAGTAGCTGCGATGAGGGCTGCCGCACCCATCAGGCCCAAAACAAATCCGCCGTTCTGCAGAACTGAAGGCGCCATGGTCGTTTCCTCCCTCAGAAGTTAGGAAATATAAACTACTAGGAGGCACAGTGTGTGTGTGCAACAACGGTTTGTGCCCAGTTTACACAGTTATACAGAGCCTAACACTGAAACTATAGCTGCATGTGAAATTGAGTTGAAGTGAAGTTGCCAAAGGTGAGCAGGTGCCTGTGGTGTGAGGGCAGAGAATGAAAACGGGCAATGTGGCACCTTGTAGTGATGGTGGCCGTTGGGCGGAGGCCGTTGGGTTTCACCCAGTGGGCGATGCAGCAGCGTGGGTTGGGCTACCATGTGCTGAGAGGTGTGGACACAGTGGTGATAGGCGCACCTGGCGCCTAAATGAGAACTAACTGTTTAAATGTAAATACGGGAAAACTGAATCACTCCACAGGGCTTTAGGTAAAGCGCCAACAGTCGGTCAGAGAGTGAATTGTGCAGTCACGTGCCGTGCCAACACCCTCACACACTCACAAAACGATGCAGAAAGACAAACATGCAAACACACAGAGAGGAGGCAGAAATGAGTTTGTCACACTATCAGATCTAACTAAATGGACTAGCAATACAAACACAGAAAATTGAAAATAACACACAAGACAGGTGACAATGACGTTATCCTGGACCGCATGTTAAAGTTCATATCAGGGCTCAAGGTGGTCCTTTAAAAGGACAAGAGAACCTTTTTGACATCCACTAAGAGGTCAGAGGTCAGCCCCAGAGCTGCATCCCTGGACCTTTGAAGAAGAAAAATTAGTGTTTTTGCCCGTGGACACATTGGCGATATGACATCTTTAAATCTGGCTCTTCATCACAGGGCTGGGCAATATATCAATGTTAAATCGATATCATGATATGTGACTGCATCGTCTTAGATTTTTACATCGTAATATGACAACAACGCGTGGTGTCTTTCCTGGTTTCAACATTAGAGGAAAGTGAGGCCACACTGTTCTGGTTGTTCTATTATTTGCCTTTAACCATTTAGTCATTATATCCTGATAACTGATGACAATTGTATCAAATCAAATGTAATTGTGTAAATATAGAAAACCCACTCATAATTTGAAATATCAATATCGAGGTATTTGGGACAAAAACATTGTTCTCTTTGATTTTCTCCTGTTTTATAAGAACTTTCTCTTCTCCTGGGCTGCCTAGGGTGTCAAGTGAGGCGTTTTTGCCTTTATTATATTGAATAAAGGCAAAAAATGAACCAAATGTAGCCTACTGACGCAGCATCAGCCGTCAGGTCCTTCCTGTTTATTAATTCTACACCATAGATACAGGTGGAGCTGTCCTACATGGAGAGTTAGAGCTCAGTGGTTTCAGTGTGAGGACTCATACACTCCTTCTTACTAACTTTGAAACAAACAGTGCCTCATTCGACTTCCATGATTCCTATTCACCTAATCACTCTGTCAACAACTGGGGAGGAGAGAAGTTTCTTTTGTTCTCTTATCGTAAGCCTCACTCTCGCTCACACACACACACACACTCACACACACACAACAGTGAAACTCATACAGTATCACCAAACACGACGAGACTAGATAATTTAATTTAGTCATTTGCGTCAGCTCAATGGACTTCTGTTTTTTTTTTTT
>NC_045744.1:27291056-27295808 GCF_008692095.1 Etheostoma spectabile
TTTTTGCATGACAATAATATCTGTTTGTCTTTTGCGTGAGCCTTTGTTTTCCGCCTTATCGGTCAGCTTGTTTAATTAAGAACGCTCAGATGGTCAGAAACAGGAAAACATATGTACTTCCCCAGTTATTATTACACCTGATGTCTGACATCAAATAACATCTAACAAACAGATTGAGAAAACACATTGATAATCAATAGATGTGGGAAAAAAATCCAAAATCCAAACTAATCCCAGTAAAGTTATTCAACTTCACGCCAATGGACTCATTATCCCAAACTGATGTAGCTGCTCATACATAGACAATGCTTAGACATTTTTTACTCAATTCTTCTGAAAACAACAGACTCCAAAGAAATGAAAAACTCAACTTATTAGACGGTATTTAAGGAAAACATTTATTATTTCCACTTCAAAAACAAAATAGACCTGCACAGTTGTCCTGGGAGACAAACTGTCCAAATGTGAGAATGTAGAGTATGAATAAGGGCTTTTTATGTAAGTATATGTCAGGCTTCCTCTGCCCTCTTATATCCACACCAGCTGGGTGTTAATCTGACTTATCTAAGGTCACCTGTTGAGTTTGATCATTTCTTTAGAAAAGTTATGCGTGGGCCTTGTACATTGTATGTTTGACTGGCTTGAATTTATGTTTTTGTCAAAAAAATAACATCTCTAAATCTTTGCTCTGCATACACAAGGCAATAAGAATACTTTATTGATCCCCTCAGGGAAGTTGTTGTGGCTCACAGTCAGGATTTAATGTAAAAATGAGAGTAAGAAAAAAGATGGTCAATAAGTCTATAAAGTAACTCAATAAAAAGTAAGATAAAAAAAGAAAGGGAGAAAAAAGTAAGAAAAAAAGAGGTTGCTGCATTCAGCTGCAGCAGCCATGTATGGCATTTTAAAATGTATTTCATATCTGCAGAAACACCAGCCTAACGTTCAGTTTTTGCTGTGATAATTATAGGATGAAAACATAGTAGTGTGCAGCGCAGTTCTTTTTCTGTTGTCATATTACGGGGAGGGGGAGATCCTGTGCGCAAACTTTCCCCGTGGGGACCGCGCAGCTTCACGTGGATCCAACGTGTCACACGCTGGTGCTGGGGAAAGTGTACGAGTCCATGCCGTTCTTGGCCATCCCTCCAGGGAAGAGAATGTAGGCTACCTGTGGCTGTAAACTGGCAGCAGACCATGCGCTACAGCTACACGGCACCACGTATCCCGGGCTGGAGGACGGGTGGGGGTGTGCGTGGGTATGCTGTCCGTGGCAAGCCAGACCCCCGATCCCTCCAGTCTTGTACCCGAACGTGTGCGCGCTGTAGGGCAAAGCGCCGGCGGCCAGAGCGTGCGGGATCTCCGCCATCCGCTGGACAGCTCCGGTGCTGAACTGCGCCACCGGCTCCAGCAGCGAGAATGAAGAGGGGGAGGAGACGGGAGCGAGGAAAGCTCTGGTTTTATCCCCGGGGACAAGAAAGGAGTCCATGGAAAATCCCTTCAAATGCTCCGCCGCGTCCCCAAGTAAAGACGGCAGCGGGAAAACGAAGCGGTCCCTCTTCAGGAGACTCTTGGCTTTGCGCCGTGGTCTGTACTTGTAGTCCGGGTGCTCCTTCATGTGCTGAGCCCGCAGCCTCTTGGCCTCGTCGATGTACGGCCGTTTCTCGGAGTCGGACAGCAGCTTCCACTCCGCGCCGAGCCTCTTGCTGATCTCAGAGTTGTGCATCTTTGGGTTTTCCTGGGCCATTTTCCTCCTCTGGCCTCTGGACCACACCATGAAAGCATTCATGGGTCTTTTGATGTGATCTAAAGGTTTGGCCATCTCAGAAACTGACACATTCATTAATAAAAAAAAACAACAACACACACACCAGCCCAACTTTAAATCAAGTCACCTCCCCAGGAAGCTCATGCTCTTCTCGTGCGTAAAAGGAAAAAAGGTGGTCAGTTCAGAAATATTTTATCTGTCTTTTTGGTAAAAAAAACAAAACAAAAAAAACTCTAACTCCAAATTGACTGAAGCATTTGCACAAAGTGGAACGGAAAAGTACATTAAACGCAAAGCCTGGGCGCATGAATGGGAGTCCCACAGGACCAAGTTGGACGCTTGTTATGGATGATGCTGGATGTCAACCACTCATCACCACAGCACTGTCACGGCGGGCCAAGCCAATGGGAATGAGAGAGAACTGTAATCCCTTCACAATAAGGGACCGGAACATTTCTGAGGGTCTCCCTCCTTCTCCCTCTCCAACAGTTTAGTCTGAGGCGAGGGCAGGCACGGAGTAATCTGCTGCATGACACACGCAGAAAGCCAGAGTCAAGAGCCCCCAAACACCCCCTAGAAAAAGTCTCTACAGTTTGTTATTACTGGGATTTTTCATGGTCAACTGTATATTTTCTGCAAGTTGTATTGTAATGGAGCCATTCAGACTGCTCTAATAAAACACTAATAATTAGTACCCGGTTACATAGGTTTTCTTCCAGGAAACTTCCAAGGAAAGTATTAGGAAATTACAAATCTGCAAGATACCGGTAATGTTAACTGGTTTCTATTCCAACATGGAAGTCTAAATGCTGTTTCAAATCCCTCTTCAACCTACCAGGAATTCAATTCTGGATATTGAATCCTAGTGGAAAATTGAGTCAAAAAGTAGTGCAGGCTAAAATCATTGTTTTTTTTAAATTGCAGAATGTAACTACTAGAGCTGTTGGGTCCTTGTAAACTTTGGAGTGTGGTCTAGACCTACTCTATCTGTAAAGTGTCTTGAGATAACTCTTGTTATGAATTGATACTATAAATAAAATTGAATTGAAAATTGAATTGAATGTAACCCCACCCCCCAAAAGTTGCTAAAGTTGCATAATGTTACAGAAAATACAGAGGACATGACCCTGCCATGAACCAAATTAGATGAAATAGGCCATTGGTTAGGAGTTTTTTTTTCTTCTTTTTCTTAATATTGTACTTATCCTTTATAAAAACATGTCCTCAAAACTGACACAACAACCACTCGTTTAAATTCTTTCCCATGATGCCATGCAGGTTTCTTATGTATAAATATGTAGAAGCGGCTCACCTCTCCCTCCTCCAAAATCAATATCAATCTCAGCCGTAGCTCACTTGCCCTGGGTGGACTCATCGGTTGTTAATAGTTTTCATAATTACTGTACCTTATCTGATCAAATATACGCTTGCCATCTCGTCTGTTATTGGAATGACATTGATGGAGAAAAGTCTGGAAATAACTTCGAACTCTAAATGATGTATAGTAAACTGGCATGTGCACACTGCTACTCAGAAAAAGATGTAGGGGCTTATAACTACAGGGGATTACTGTATAGAGTACATACTCAGGAATTCAATGCCATCTTTCTGGGTGTCAAAGTGGAAGCTGCCAGGCTGTCTCCAAGGCACCCAAAATGGCTTCTACAAAAAGGATTATTACCATGACAGAAGCATGATGTGTTTCCCCCGTAGACAGACTTGTGGTTTTAGGTTGTGGTAGCGGTGATAAACTTGGATATCAGGGTACCTGCGAGGAGGAGGCCTTTATTTCATTTACCTCCCACAACCGAAGGCGCCGCGGGCCTCTCCAAAGGCAAAATAAATGGACATAAAAGATCCAGTGGTGCATCAGTGGCGGAGATGATAAGACGTTTTCAGAGAGAACGGAAACGGGCTGGAGGGATAATAAAGTGATCGGCGGCAGGGGGGGGGGTCAGACAGTTGATCTGTCTCCTCGTGGCTGGGCTGTTATCTACTGTGCCATAGGTTCAGGCCTTCACATGCAGGAGGCATCCACTGCCACACAGAGGCAATGATTACTTCCAGAGAGGAACCGTGTTAGAGAGTTTCGGACGGGGAGAAGAAAAACTGTTCGAGGAACAGCAACGTGAGAGTAGACCCGAAGGGCAGTGTGGAGAAATCTGTTTCCTGCAAACTATCATCTGTCAAGAGGAGAGTTTTCAGATGGGAAAAACACAGAGACGATGTGTTTTTCCGTACAAGTTAGTGTTTTGGTGTGACTTCTAAGTAAAAAGGGCAGAGCATTTTGACTCTGGAGAGATGAGGGGGAGAAGAAAAAAGAAAAAAAAAGGGTAATAAGAAAAACTGCCAGCAGCACAAAATGGCTGTCGTAATCCGGTTATCCCCAGGCTCTAAAGATACTGGTCCTCTCCTTAGGAGTCTATCTTTTCTTCTTATGTCAAAACTGTCCTCCATGCACTCAGGTGGATTAAGGAGTCACACTGTAGAAAGAAATTGACAGGTACAGAAAGACCCGGGGGTGAAAAGGGAATGAAAGACGACACAGAGAGGCAGGCCGGGGAGCTCGGCCCGGGGAAGTGGGCCAACATCTGTCAAGAAAAGAATCTATCAAGTCGACTCCACGCTGGAGGAAGAACATGCTGATGTTCTTTTTCCTAATTTACTGTATTGATTGAGTGAATAATTACTGGCAGAGCTAAGTACGTATCTTATGAAATGTATTTTCTTTCTTTCTCTGAACGTCTGAAGTGGATTGTTTACTGATGCGGATGCATTATCTCACTCAGGTTATATTGGGTTTAATGGCAGCTCCTCATGAGAGTCCAATAATTCTATTAGAGTAAATTGCCTTCTGGATAGATCAAATATGCATATTGTCTACCTTTGTTGAAAATGACAAAAGGCTCTTCTCCACATTGCAAGCGTAGAAGGAGAAGCTGCTGCAGGACATGCTGTTATTGACATTGCCCGGGTGATTCCTTTTT
>NC_045744.1:27295818-27316281 GCF_008692095.1 Etheostoma spectabile
TTTTTCGCAGACACAAATGCCAAAAAATGACCTAGTTCCAGCTTCTTCGTTGAGAGGATTTTTTACTTTTTCTTAGTTTTATGTGAGAGTGAAGTTTATATCTATGGATTTGAACTCCTAGTTAAAAAAGAAGCAATATTAGGATGTCACTTTGGGCTTTTTGGGTAATTTTGATGGGCATTTGTCTCCATTTTCTGACTTTTTATAGACCATACAAATAATCGATTCATTGAAACAATAATGATTTGATTCACTGACATTAAGTGTAATTGTTAGTTGCAGTCCTATATCATTTTAAACGTGATCATTTTTCTCACAAGCCTTACTCAGATTAAAAAAACCCCAAAGCAGACGTGATGAGATGAAGGCCAAGGTCCCTATGTGGGCATGTGTCTTTGTTGTGATTTAACACACTTTTATTTCATGAAAATCAATTTGAATGGAGTGATTTAAAAAAAAAAAAGGTGCACACTGGAATTATATTACTTCTATATGGTGAACTGGTGAATGGGTTTTCTCTTCTGATTATGGGGAAAGTTCAGATGCACTCTTATTTCAAATTTTGTCATTTCAGCTCCAAATAAATACACTGAAAGTCCAAAACTACATTGAAGTCTAACAAGAGTTCCTGACACTTCTGAGCAGCCCATTAGGAAACATTTCAGGGGGAAAATCCCCAAGATTTTCAGTGCTCTGGGGGGATTTCACTAAATCGCGTGCTTATTCTCATGAGACTTAGGAAAAGCAAAGCGGTTTTTAATAGCTTTCCCCCTGACACATTGATGGGGGAATATGCTTTGGCTCTGTAGATATCTTCAATCCCGAGAGGTTAGGAGAGAGGGAGAGAGAGAGAGATCCGCTGCCTGCCAGTACACTTTTCACAAGGCCCCATCTGAACTAAATTAATACACTTCCTCTAACATGTGAGGATAAACCTGAGGGCCACATTACTGTGGCAGCCCCTATCAGCCCGCTTGTAATACAACCGAGTCAGCAGTCAATGAGATACATTTGCAACCAGGCATTTGTCAGCGACTCAGTGCCACAGAAGCAGGAGATTTAAAATGTCCTGCAGTAAATTAAGTCCTGCTTGAGAAGTGAAAGGTGCCGGCTAAGCAGGCGGCTGCTTTACTTTAAATGACAGACTGGTTAAGGGGGTGATGATGGTGTGGTGATGGAGGGAGGAAGGAAACTGAACCAGGGCTAGAAGCATTTTTTTCCCCCCTGATTACAGCGCCAATGCATGTAGAAAAATGTAAATATGTTAGCCTTCAGAGACTGAAATAGTTATCGCTAAACCCACGACTCCAGGATTAAACCTGATATGTATATAAATTATCATCTACTCATTACAACTAACAGCATTCTGCACTGAACTATGGCAGAATATTAAACTGTCCACTGCCTTTAGCAGACACTAACGTGATATGACTCAGGATCTGTGATAGCTCTGAAGGGCATGAGTCAAGCTTAGTAGAGAATGGGCCAATTTGTAGCAGATCTTTGGAGTCATTATCTAGTTAAAAGATGCTACCTGAGGTTTAGAACCCTGTCGATAGGAAGCAGAGGAACTCAGCTCTCGCCCTGACCACTGGGGAGAAGGGATTTGTCGTGAGAAATGGAGAAATAGCATGCATAGTACCTAAAATAATTATACATTAGTAATGAAATATGGGTGATGGGTTATCAACATTTGAAATATCATTTAAGTGTTTTTCAGTTGCAAGGTCCCTTGTGTCGTCTTTGGGTCAAATTTGACCAGTTTTTGTAGTTTTATATCAGAAATATGGGTTTCTTTGAACCAAAATGCCCAAATATAACATGGATGCATGGATGGACGCTGTATGGAACCAATACAGCGTTCTTCGCAGGGAAAATAAATGACACATTCATTGAATTTTGGGTGTTCTTTTGAAAAACATGTTTAAATGATTTTTAAACAGTATCCTGAAATAAACCAGTCTGCGATCCACTCAACATCCTTCGACCTTAATCTTTTTAATTTGAAAATGAGGTATAATGTTATATAAATTAGGCTTGTTGACTATGAATTTAAAACAAAACGTGTTAAAAAAAAAAGTGACAAAAACGTTTAAGAAAGTTACAAATACGTTTTCAAAGAGCCACAAATGCGGAAAAAAAGCACCAACAATTAATATTCACTTTTGACCTGGATGGACAACAAGTTCATGGTCAAAGGGAAGACAACACACGGGTTAGTCAATCAGACACCTCTTTATATTGGCTTTTTAACCAAAAATGCTTTGATGTCGCCCCAAAATGGCCATTGCAATTGCAATAAAATAAAAGCAGAATATGTTGTCTATTTACATTCTTCAATTCCCCAATTTTTGTCAGCAGGTTTGTCAGCAGTTGATTTTTTACTGTAGTTTTGAAGAAATTAAAGGAAACGTGGCCGCCGAGAAAGAGGAAACAACATGAGACGTGAAAAGATCCAAAACACTGGTATGGACCTTTACTTTTATCTCTCTTGGTTTGGTCTTGAAATGGGATTACAGTATCCATTTGAAAGATGTGAATCATCAGCAACATCTCTTCCCGCCCTGTTAATAGGGCAATGAGTTTCTCTTCCACTAGGAATGTGGAAGAGAAACTCGTTGCTGTAATAACAGGGCGGCTACAGGGGAAGTGGCAATATTCAGAAATTCACACACTTCATAGCATGAAGTCACTCTGCAAATGATAGAGCATAGCACCACTAAGAGGCTTATGGAAATAATGGAAATAGTGTAGCTCCCGTGGCGATGATATGCTTGCTGTAAAAGAAAAGCAAAGAGTGGTATTTACCGAAATATCTCCTGGACTTGTGTTAAGCAGAGCAGTGGCTGTCCTGAGCCAGGCTGGAGGGAGGGGGGGCACAGATGCTGTCACAACAGCAAGCTCAGATAAGCCCCCACTGGGGGAGACAGAAAGGCATTAAGTGAGCATATCTTTAAAAAGTCTGATGCTCCTCCTGAGTCACCGGGCTGAGAATGTGCACAGAATAATTATAGGCAGTGGATTTAGACCAGAACATTTGGCTGTGTTCATTCGTAGGCATGTTTTTCACCTCTTGGAAATCTGATGATAAGTTTTCCCTAACACATGGGATGTGCAGTTTAAAGAGAGAGGAACTGTTAGAAGCCAGTGACCCACAGAACTACTGTGCATGCACTGCCTTCTTTTTCTGTAGGGTAAACCTACACAATATATCTGTTGTTTGAAAAAGTAGGCAGCCATACTTGAGCTAAAATGTGATCTTAATAAGACTAAAGTATCAGTTTGATGTAGATAAAAAGGGACCTTGTGCAGAAAATAACGCTAATAGCTAGTATATAATTACATTAACAAAGAAACAATCAACAGAAACCCCCTAATTGTAGTACTGGCAAAGCCCACTAGAGACCAGTATAACAATGCTAGTCTGGATAGAGTCTGGATCATGCAGCCGTGTCTTTCTTAGGTCTGTTTTGCAACATACATTTTTTTAATGATTGATTTGCTTATTTGAGTGTCCTGTACCAGATGGTGCCCAGCCCAAATGGGCTCATGAGACACTGGACAGCAACCAGGATGGCCATATGACAAATAGCGTGTGAAAAGTGTGAATGTTCAAAAGGAAAACATGTCAACACATTCACTTTCCATATCAAAAAGGTTTTATAATGTTGGGTACAGTGGTCGCTGTCTTAGCTTTCAGGCATTTTCTATAAATCCTGCATTGGAAAATTGTCTTCATTAAAGAGCCAACTACACATATAGCCTACCTACAGACAACAAAAATTAATAGGGTTCCTAGACGGTATAAAAATATATATGTTTATATGTTTAATTTAAATAAATAAAGTCACTGTACGTGGGGCAATGACATTTTTCGTCAACAATACCATGATCCCAAAAAACACACACTGCTCTTCAGGAAAACGATGGGCTCGTCCGGGATTTGAACCCAGGACCTCTCGCACCCAAAGCGAGAATCATACCCCTAGACCAACGAGCCACACCAGTTCTGTTTGAATATACTGTAAAAGAACCTAGGCCTACCAACTGCTTCTGCTGAAAAAGACGGATAGGTTGTCTATCTTTTTTTAATATTGTCCAAAACATATTATCTCGGTTATTTACGTTACATAGCACGTTGAAATTAGTAACAAACACAAACTGTTCTGAGTTTACCATCAATGAACAAATTAGTTCCACTTAACGTTCGGTAGGCATTTGAACTTAACACTCTTTAATTAAAGGCTATAGTCACCAATGCGTTTTATCAATATTCAGGCCCATAATGTTTATTTTAAAAAACATTAATCTTAAAATCATTGTGTTGTGGTAAAAATATTACTCTCCGAGTCAAGAGGGAGCATTAGCACCATCTTTTGATCAGTTAATGTTACTAATGCAAATTCAAAAGTTCTCGGATAAATGAATTGAAGAGCACCTAAGCAATTTGCCTGCGTCATTGTATTTCAGCCAAACGTACAGTTATACTCTAGGCCTACTGAAAAAACTTTAATAATAGATTATGCTAGGCTATGGGCATATTCATACTCAATCAATTTGAATACAGATGTTTAACAAGATAATGCAATGTAGGCCTAAAAGGTTTGCATGTGGCGATGAACCAACAGGTAATTATCAATAAAATCTGCAGCTCCTCTCTGCTCAATTTTTTTTCACGATTAGACCCAAACTATACTATAGTAGACACCAGCCTATTATCAGGAGCGTAGTCAGATGTCATAAACATTGGGGGTCAGCCCAAACCTATGGGGGAAACAGATGTTCTGGAGGAAAAAAAGCTGGGATCCTTGAGGTGACAACAATTGTTGGGGGGGGGGGGACGACGACTACTCTCTACCACCAGCTGTATGTCTGTTTCTTTCTCACTATAAAGTGTTCTTGGAACTGTGTGTAACTTTGAGACAAAGTTCACCCATATGTGTTAACATAGGCTACTTGGCTCATAGCTGTGATTGAACGTGGTAAAGTTGGTTTTATATTGGACGTTGGCTATATATTTTTTCCAAAAACTCCATCCAATGATTTTATATGTAGGCTATTTCTTTATGTAAGTAAATGCTATAAATCTATTATGCGGCTTGACCTTTTGACCTATTCATGTCAAAACATTGTTGGTGCACTCAGCTAACTTTCTTACACATTGCACAAAACTTATTTTTTCAAAAAACCCATCCTTTCATTTTTAATAATTTTGTCATGTAAAAAAAGTCTATTAATCTATTACGCGGCTTGACCTTTTGACCTATTCACATCAAAACATTTTGGTGCACTCAGCTAACTGTCTTACAAATTTCACTAAACTTATTTTTTCAAAAAAAACATCCTTTGATTTTTTTTTTATTATTTTGTTATGTAAAAACATGCTATAAATCTGTTATGCGGCTTGACCTTTTAACCTATTCATGTCAAAACATTTTTATGTCTCTAAGATTTTGACTTTGTTTTTGCGAGATCTCCAGTTTTATTTGTGAGCTCTTGACTTTGACGTGCAGAAAAAAAAGGCTAACCTAGCAAGCTAGCTAGATACCACGCCAGCTGGTTAGCTAGTATTTGGCTAGCCAGTAGCACGACATGATTACATCTCCTTGGTTGTCTAAATACATCCAACGTTTATTTTGATAAGCATTAACTAATTACTACATGCCAGAGTAGTGTTATAATGGACATTGTTGTTGACTGTTAATGTCAATGACTGCAGGCTAACCTTAGTAGCTAGCTAATATCTAGCTAGTAGCACGAGATGATTACATCACCTTGGTTGTCTTAATACATCCATCGTTTATTTGATAAGCATTACTAATTAATACATACCAAACAGAAGTGTTTTAATGAACAATGTCGTTGACTGTTGATGTCAATAGCGTTAGTTTGTGTTGTCGTAGCAACATGCTCGTTCATGAGCTTCTTTCTCGTGTCTCTTATGTAAGTAAGTAGTAGCCTATCGTTCTCTTAATACAGCCATGGTATAACTAGCTAGCTATGAAGAAAATATTCACTAACGGTAAACTTTGTGTTTTATTGTTCCTGATCGTTTACATGCGTATCAAAAAAAACGATGAATGTATGTCTAGCTAGCTAGCTAGCAAGGTTAGCCTTATTGTTTGTTGGAGGTGCAAGAACTTGCAAATAAAACTCAATATCTTGCAAAACAAAGTCAAGATCTTGCATGTTTTATTAATTTTCATTTTTTTAAATTTGTTTTTCTGCATAATAGATTTATAGCATTTTCTTAACATAAAAAATATTAAAAAATCAAAGGATGTTTTTTTTTAACAAATAAGCTTTGTGCAATGTGTCAGAGAGTTAGCTGAGTTCAACAAAAGTGTTATGATATGAATAGGCTAAAAGGGCAAGCTGCATAATAGATTTATAGCATTTATTTACATAAAACAATAACTTATAAAAATCATAGGATGGAGTTTTTGAAAAAATAAGTTTAAGTAAGGACATTAATGAGGTATTTAAAGACTTTTATATGACGCTGTATGATTCAGAAGTAGATCCATCAGAAGAACAATTTGAAGCCTTTTTTGCTAATATAAATAACCCACAGTTGTACAAGTAGCACAGATAAAGAGAGCTATTACCAAAGGAGAAGTTAGAGATGCAATAGCATGAATATTATAAGAAATATGTTGACTTATTGGCACCCATGACAAAAGTATATAAAGAGTAATTTGATGTGGGGCAACTACCAGAGATGTTTAATCAGGATTTATTTACGCTGATCCTAAAGAAAGACAGAGACCCTGTAGACCGGGGAGCTATAGACCCATAAGTTAAATAGACGTTGATGGCAAAATTCTTACTAAGGTGCTTGCCACAAGAATAGAAGGATCTATGCCATATATAGTGCATGCAGATCAAGTGGGCTTTGTTAAAGGGTGCTCTTCATCAGATAATGTTAGGCGGTTATTACATCTTATGTGGGCAAGTCGTGATGCGGACACGCCCACCGCAGCGCTCTCATTGGATGATATGATAGGGTAGAACTGGTTTACCTTGTCTATACATTGATGGTGTTTGGATTTGGAGGGGATTTCATTAAATGGATTAAGACTATTTACTTGTCCCCTAAGGCATCTGTTCTAAATAATGTCCTGAAATCACCCTTCTTTGGCCTCATGAGAGGCCAGAAACAACGGGATCCATTGAGTTCGCTGCTTTTCACCATATCTTCAGAACCGTTAGCTGTAGCTCTAAGAGCAGACACAGATATTATAGGGGTGTGGGGTGGTGGGATGGGGCATACATTGTTTTTATATGCGGATGATATTTTGTTGCTTATTTCGGACCCGACTAATTCTATTCCCATAGTCCTAAATAAAATTGAAACCTTTTCTCAAATATCTGGATATAAAATTAATTGTCAGAAATCGGAGGTGATGCCTGCATCTAAGTCTTACTCTCAGTCAGAGATCTCTAATTTTCAATTTAGATGGATCCCAGTGGGAATGAAATACATATGATTAAAGTTAACTGCTCATCTGTCTGATATGATAGAAATTAATTTGATGCCATTACTTCAAGAGATGGAAAATAATCTGGAAACATGGAAGATAATTAATCTCACCCTGTGGGGGGAAAATTAATACTATGAGACAGTGATAGCGCCACAATTTAATCATATATCAATGATGTTGCCAGTGATTGTTCCTAGTGGCATATATAAACAATACAATCAAATGGTTAAAGATTATTTGTGGAATGGAAAAAAAACAAGGATTAATATTAAAAAAACTATGTACTAATAGGGAAAATGGAGGTTTGGCCCTTCCAAACGTAGAAACATATAACTTAGCTTTTGAATTGGCTAAATTGGTGAGGCATTGGGCTGACTATGGTTCTCAAGGTGATGGGGGGGGGGAATCCCATTCTGAAGCATTCTCAATGGGTGTGGTCTGAGGTGCATAGGTTGATGGGGAAATCACAATAAAAACATGGGTACTCTTCCATATAGGATAATCCACGTATCGTGATAGGTAAACACTCCTTATGTTGGGATTCTTGGCAGAGGAAAGGTATATGTGTGATGATCTATATAAGGATGCAGTTTTTAAGTCATATCAGAAGCTAGCGGATCAATTTCTTTTGGAGGGAAGGGGGGGGGGGAACTAAGGAGCAATGTGCGAAGTGTGTTCCCACTTAATAGAAATCTGGAACAATCTAATATGTTGCAAAACCTTTTTGATTTGCCAAGTACAATGCATAGTGCTTCAACATTTTACAAAAATATAAAGGAATTACAGAGCATAGAGAAGATTAATATGGCAAAGTGATTTAGGGTGTGAAAAGGTAACAAGAAATGGCGTAATATAGTTTGGCTGGGCCACTAGGGATGTTAGAAGTAAATTTATTTCTTTACAAAATCATGCATAGATACTACTATACTCCCATGAAGCTTTTCAGAATCGGCTTAGTAGAAGACAAAAGGTGTTGGAAGTGTAAAGGAGAAAATGGTACATTTTTGCATGCCTTTTGGGAAAGTCCTGTGGTATTACCTTTCTGGAAAGAAATATTAAGGAAATTGGGAGAAAGTTTTACGCAAAATTACAAACAGAAAGTAAGAGGGTGTTTCTACTGTAAACCGACCAGAAGATGATTCAGTTTCTAATGTCTGATTTGCACTGTTCTTTTAGAATTACATCAGCTCAGTGGAGTACAGTTAAGAAAGGTTGTAGAGTACATCGCCAGTTAAAGAAGAGTAAAGTACAGTAAAGAAAGGCGGTAGAGGACAATTAAATTAAATTTTATTAATAGTGTCAAATCGTAAAAAAAGTTATCTCAGGACAGATTGAGGCAAAAAAGTCCTTACATTTTGTTGTATGTGGGTGTTAAGGGATATATCCTGATCAAAGATAACTCTGAAATTCCTCACAGGTGTGCTGAGGGCCAGAGCAACCTCTCCCAGAATAGCTGTATCCTTAGATAATGACACTCATATGAATCTAGGGCCATGTTCAACAACTTCAGAGTTTAGCATCAGGAAATGCTTGAAGTTTAACTAACTGATTGGTTTCAACTTGCTGAAGCTATAGCTATAAATAGGTATCATCTGCATAGCAGTGACAGTTTCTAGTGTTTCCTAACAATATTGCTTAGAGTAGGGTATATACAGTTTAAGGTGAATAGAACTGGTCCAAGCACAGAGCCTTGAGGAACTCCATGGCTAACTTTAGCGTTTATGGAGGATTCATCGTTAATATGAACAAACTGGGATTGATATGATGAATAGGATTTAAACCAGCTTAGTGCGGTTCTTGTAATACCAGTTAAATGGTCCAGTCTCTGTAATGGGATGTTATCAATCAATCAATCAAAACCTTTATTTGTCCCCAAGGGGCGATTCATTTTGCTGCAGTGGCAAGAAATTGACACACGGTACATGACAACAAAGACAACATCATCAATTAAAATACAGTATCAGACCAAATAGAGAAAATAAATAAATGCCACAACATTAAAAGTTTAAATCCCAGTGTACCATATGTGCCGACGTTACCTAGTCTTCCCAGAGTTAAGCAGAGAGATAGCAGAGGGAACGAAGGAGAGTTTGTACCTATTAGTTTTGGCTGGTGGCTGACTGAAACGGGAACCGGAGGGCAGCAAATTAAATTCTGCATTTAGGGGGTGAGAACTATCGGACATGATGGATTCTGCCTTTTTAAGTACATGTCTAGTATACAGATCAGTTGGTGTCATCTGCTGAATCCCAATGATTTTGATACTAACTTTAATTACCGTTGCTATTTTGTTTTTCATTTTTAAATTCAGAGAAGCATACCAGCAAATACATATTATGGTCAATAGTGTTGCATGCAGCACTAATCTAGTGAAACAAGAAGAGAGACAATGTCTGAAGCAATTAGAAGGACATTTGTAATTTTCACTAGTGCAGTCTGTGTTATGATGCGCTCTGTATCCTGACTGAAAATCCTAAAATAAACTATTGTTATGTAGAAAGTTACACAACTTATTAGCATGTCCAAAAACGTGCAGATTGAGAAATAAACACAACTATTTGTTGTTATTATCAAGTCATGTTCATGTGACAGGTTAATGTGACCTCTATTCTTTATAAATATTATGATATGTGTAAAATATTTGTTGTTTCCACAGACAGAGATCAGAGTCTCCAGCACCCAGCTGTCTGTCTGTGAAGAGTGACTGGTCCAAGGGAAAAATCTTAAACTTCGGTAATGAACATGGACCCTCAAACACAAAGTAAGAGGCCGTTTCTACTGTTGACTGAGCTGAACATAATTTAGTTACAAATGTTGTCTGATAATCTATACTGTTCTTTTATAATTACACAAGAGCAGCAGAGTACAGTAAAGAAACACAGTCCATCCAGTCATCATCATCCCAAAATTCCCATTTTCCAAGCCACATTAACCAGCTTTGACTGGGGCCTCCCGAAGCATTCTCAGGCCAGGGTGGAGCTTTAATCTCTCCACATAGTCCCGGGTCTTCCCTGAGGCCTCCTCCTAGTTGGACGTGTCTGCCAGGGGGCATCCTTACTGTATGCCTGATTCACCTCTGCTGGCTCCTTTCGACACAAAAGAGCAGCAGCTCTGTTCCGAGTTACTCACGGATGATTGAGCTTCTCACCCCATCTCTAAGGGAGATGCCAGCCACTCTCTTAAGAAAACCCATTTTGGTCTTGTGTACTCGAGACCTTGTTTTTTTGGTCATAACCCAGTCGTTCTGACAATAGGTGCGGGTAGGAGCAAAGATTAGATTGAGAGCTTTGACAGCTGGCTCGGCTATCTTTTCCTCCCAATGGTGCGATGAAGCGAATGCAATACCCCCGCTGCGCCGATTCCCCGACTAATCTCCCGCTCTGTTGTTCCCTCACTCGCTAAAAAGGCCCTGAGAGACTTGGACAGTTTCCTGCTGAGAATGCTGGCCCCAGACTTAGAGGTGCTGATCCTCATCCCAGCTGCAAACCTACCACATCTGTTTGTCGTGGAAAGTTTTCCAGTTTTACCTGTTTCTCCTTTTTGTGAGAAAACTTTGTGGAATCATCAAGAACGTGCTCTCATCCAAGTCACTCATACATATGCAAGTCACTGACTTCCAGTCCTATGACAACATCAGTACGAACTGGCCCTTTTTGTCCTATAGTGCTGAGTAAGATGTTGGTTTTTCTTCCCCTTACTTTTAGGTCATACATTAGTTCTTCTGTAACGTACATGTCTCAACTGTTTGGTTCCCCATCACAGACTTTACTTTAACTGGAACAATTGAAATCATACACTCTGCCTCCCCAGCCCCAGTGCATCCACAAGTTTCAGTATCTGAAATGAGTAAGTTTTCATCTGATATCTTGCTGTTTTTGCTTTCACCAGTTGTGTACGTGACTTTCTTGTTGACTATGTGCAGGATAGTGGGGTGCTTTAGCAAGCATATTTGACAGGTAAGCTTCTGCGGACAACCTTTGCTCAAGTGTCCTTGTGACAAGCTTCCGAAGCACAAGCGATTAGACTTTATAAAGTCCAGCTTTTCTTTGTGAGACTTCTGTTTCATGAGCTTTTTTTTCTTGTCCCTTTTGACATGATTTTGAACATCTTTCTATGTTCCCTTTGATACGATGCCTTGAGGAAGTGGGCTCTTGGATGTTTCCAAACAACAATTGAGAAGCAATTTTTGACTGCTTATCCACAAAGCTGACAAGATCTGTAAATGTAGCACTCCTGCCATTCTTTTCCTGTATTTCCCAAGCAACTCCCCCCCACCACTTCTTATCTTGAAAGGAAGCTTCACGATAATAGCATGTATGCTAGTAGGGGTTATCCCTCTATCCATTCCACACTATTGACTGTATTGTAGCAATCAGTGAGAAACACAGACAATTTAGCAAGGGCTTCACCATCCTCATTTCATTGGCTTTTTAATGTAAGCAGAGGCAATTGTGTATTCATTCTCAATTTATTTGTTGCATGTGCTGGCAACTGGCAAACAAGCACTTTAGGCAGGCAGCTAGTAAACTTATTAAAAAGAAATAAAGCCTGTCCTTAATGCTTTAGTTGTATCATCCACTAACTTGCCCTAAACTGCTTATTCTTTGCTATAAGTAGAGCCTCTTCTCTCTCAATGTCCTGTTTCTGGTTCAATGCCTCAGCACGTGCCAACAGCGCTCCCCGCTCTACTTCTACGTTAAGCCTGACAAATGAGGGGGGCGGAAGATGCTAAAGAACCAGCTTGACTTGGTTTCTTATAACCACGTGTGGCACTGACCACAGAGATGCTGTTTGAAGGACGAATATCTGCATCAAGCATCTTTGCTTCATCAGCTTGGTGTTGGATCTTTTCCAACCAGCTCTTCACTTTTTCCACAAAATGTTTACTGCAGACCAGAGAGGAGAGTTGCCCAAGACCCTGACTGACATGTACTCATACTTCCTGCTGGTTCAGAGTCCAAAGGAGCTGACGGAGGCTGACAGGAAACATCATGTTCTAGCAAGAAGACCTGGATTGATGTGGTCTTGATGTCACAGCGGCCTCTGTATTCTCAGGAGTTTGTACAGAGATCTTCAAAAAAGAGAGAGGGATCTTTCAGAAAATAGTCTACTGCTTCATTCATCTAAGCATTCAGGAGTTTCTGGCTGCAGTCTACCTGTTCCACTATTACACCAACAGGAAAACAGATGTACTGGACGACTTCCTGGGGACAGACTGCGTTGATTTAACCCTGGATGTCTTCCTGAAGAAAGCCATGGATAAAGATTTTTACAGTGAAAATGGTTACCTGGACCTGTTTATCCGTTTCCTTCATGGTCTCTCTCTTGAGTCCAACCAGAGACTCTTAGGAAGCCTGTTGGGTCAGTCAGACAACAGGCCGGAAATCCTCCATCAACAACCTGAAAAAGATGAAAACGGATGAGATGCCTCCCGACAGAAGCATCAATGTCTTTTCATCTCGGTCAGACTCCACTGTCTGACCGAGATGAATGATCACTCCAGTCCATCATGAGATCCAAGAATTCCTGAAGTCAGAGAAAAGATCAGAGAAGGAGCTCTCCGAGATCCAATGCTCAGCTCTTGCCTACATGCTGCAGATGTCAGAGGATGTTCTGGAGGAGTTGGACTTGCAGAAGTACAACACATCAGAGGAGGGACGACGTAGACTGATTCCAGCTGTGAGGAACTGCAGAAAGTAGAAAGCTTTGTAAGTACAGATGTGATTAACTTTATACTGTAAATCAGTGTAGATTAGTAGTTTAATTATTTTTAAAACATTCTTCCACTTCCAAACACAACAACAAAATACCAGAACCAGTGATGTGAATAGCAAATATATCTTAAAACTGTTAATATATGATAATTTATATGTAATTACAGACTTACTGACTGTTTACTCTCAGAGCCTCACTGTGAAATTGTGGCCTCTGTGCTGAAGTCCAACCCCTCCCATCTGAGGGAGCTGGACCTGAGTGACAACAACTACCTGGATGATTCAGTAGTGAAGCTGTCTTCTGGACTGGGGAGTCCAAACTGTAGGCTGGAGACTCTGAGGTCAGTTTCAAATCGTTGAATGAGGTTTACCATACTTGGTTCAAATATTTTCAGGATTTGCCTGAGCACAAAGAAATATCATTTTTTCAGAAACGTTTTGTCTTTCCAAAAGGCTGAACAATTAGAGGAATGAAAAGTAGATAAAGTAAAGACAATTTTGGACAGTTTTTCCGCTTCCACAGACCCACATTGTGGTCCATCAGTCAGGGAACATGATGTCACTAGTAATGAGGCTGTCATGTGTGAGCGATATGTATGAGGTTGTTGAAGATCGAATGACAGCAGATAAAAACAAGCTGCAGACACTTTTGACATTATGAATAGATTTTTTTCTATATAATTTATTATTTATTCAGATTGAGTTTCTGCAGTGTGTCAGAGATCAGCTGTGCTTCCCTGGCTTTGTCTCTGAAGTCAAACCCCTCCTATTTGAGAGAGCTGGCCCTGAGTGACAACAACTATCTGCTGGGTTCAGGAGTGAAGCTGCTGTGTAATTTCCTGGAGAGTCCACACTGTAGACTAGAGACTCTGAGGTCAGACACTATGTTTTACTTCTGTGCTTTCTGTGCTGTGAGATTATTGTGCAGTGAAAGTTCTGGTAAAACTAAACTGCAGACATAAGGCTATTATATTGATACAGTCTCTTAATGCTAAAGTCTGTTCTCAGACAGTCTCTCACATACTTACTCTCTTACTTTTAGTTCAGTGACTGTGGAAGAGCAATGCTGAGCTACAGATTTAAAATATAACAAAAAATATACAACTCTTAAACATTAGCTTTTCATGTAATAGTCTCCATCATGTTATTCATAAAATGAATAATCATAAAAAGATAAAGGGAAGTGTGGAGTCCCCTGCTGGAGCTGTTCCCCCCGTGACCCGAAAGCGGATAAGCGGATGAAGATGGATGGATGGATGGATAAAAATACATACAGTGGTGTGAAAAAGTGTTTGCCCTTCCTCATTTCCTGTTCCTTTGCATGTTTGTCAAACTTAAGGTTTCGGAACATAAACCAATTTAAACAATAGTCAGTGAAGTGCGGTGATGTAGTAAGAGGGTAGGCACTGAGTTATGAAAGCCAGATTACCTAATTATTGTTTAGGCTAATAATCAAAACGTTACGCACAAGCGCGACCACACCGCGCGGGCGATAGCAAGACATTTCCATTAATCTATCAATCAAAATCAATCTAATGCAATATATAAACACTTTACAGCAACCAGCCGGCTACGGTGCGTTAACAGAATGAGTATAACATCATCAATAGAAAGAGTGAAATAGCGAACAGTAAAATCAGAAAAGGTCTCAAAGAACAAAAAGAATGAAAATGTCCCACCACAGCTACGGATTAAAAGCCTGATTCAACAGATATGTTTGAGTTTGGACCTAAAAGAGCCACATCTGTAACAGTGCGAATATCGGGGGGTAACTTGTTCCAGAGTCTCGGGGGAGCAAACGCCAAAAGCCTGACCCCCCCACCGTTTATACCTGGACCTTAGGACTTCTAAAACCAGCTGATTTGAAGACCGCAATGACAGTGTGTTCCCGCAAAGTTAAGATTTCAGACAAATACTCTGGGTGACATTTTTTCTCTCTCTCTCTCTCTCTCTCTCCATCTTTGTTCTAATTACTGCACAGCGGCCAATTATGTTTGTCAGTCACAGTCAGCAACAATGAAAACACACACTGCTCAACTGAATATGAAGGCAAATGGCTAGCAGCATTAGTTCAATCACACTAAACCCAAAATAGTTTCTGACTCACCAGTCGGTAGATTTGTACATAAAATCCAGCCGACGCTTCCTCGTGAAGGCGTCGATCACAGCGTTGTAAAACTCGTCTTTACGGGCCTTCAGTTCGCATAGTCTCTGACTCTCAATAGACAGAATGGCTAGGCTGGAAGACGTGCTGGCCCGGTCCGGTTCCGACAGGATGTTTTGATCCGTTTCAGGGTGGAAAATGTGCGAAGCTGTAGTTGCCGGTATTATATGAGCTAGCGGTTTTTCCTGCTTGGTTAAAGCTGCGGGCAGTTTGTTCAGATCCAGGACCCCGTAGAGGTCCCGCCAATCACTGTTAGCATGGCCACATAGCCACATCTCTTCTTCCAAACCAGTCAGTTTGAAACGATGCGACGAGTATTTGTCCCTTTTGCTGCAGTAGTCCATCTAAGGCTGGCGTAGACCTCCATTTGCATTTAGTTCTTTTTTTGAATTAAGTTTGAGTTTAGAGAAATTCCTCACCGCTGTCATTTTGACTTTGAATTTCGCGAGGATTGCGCTTACAACGTAGCTGGTGTAATGACGTCAGCTACGCAAAGGGACAGTAATATCTCGATTTTAATTGGTTCCTGTTTGATATCAACGGAGAGAGATTACTGGCATAACACATTTACGTACAAAGGCACGGCAGAGTTGTGCCTTTGAAGTACATGTTAAGAATACAGCATCGAAGTGCGCCTGCGCAACATTGGCTAATCGCTTGAATGGGCAGGAAAGGCACTGCTTATTCTGCCATGTTTTCTATTTGATTATGCGTAACTGCAAATTTGTCATAACCGTCTAAATAATTGGAACGACAAAAATATAAATCCCAAGATAAACAGTAAAAATACAAATACAAGTTTATAATACATTATTTAATAAACATTTTTAGCTTGATTTTGGCAAGGTAGGCACTGCCTACCTGCCTACCTGACTGCACGTCACGACAATAGTCAAGGACAACACAAGTAAACACAAAATGCAATTTGTAAATGAAGGTGTTATTATTAAAGGTGAAAAAAATCCAAACCATCATGGCCCTGTGTGAAAAAGTGATTGCCCCCCTTGTTAAAACATACTATAACTGTGGTTATCCACACCTGAGTTCAATTTCTCTAGCCACACCCAGGCATGATTATTGCCACACCTGTTACAATCAGGCATCACTTAAATAGGAGCTGCTTGAACCAGTAAGGCCACCAGAAGATCCTTAAAAGCTACACATCATGCGAGACCAAAGAAATTCAGGAACAATTGAGATCTATCAGTTGGAAAGGGTTATAAAGCCATTTCCAAAGCTTTGGGAAGCTAGCGAACCACAGTGAGAGCCATTATCCAGAAATGGCAAAGACATGGAACAGTGGGTGAACCTTCCCAGGAGTGGCCAGCCGCCCAAAATTACCCCAAGAGCGCAGCGACGATCATCCAAGAGGTCACAAAAGACCCACAACAACGTCCAAGAACTGCAGGCCTCACTTGCCTCAGTTAAGGTCAGCGTTCAGACTCCACCATCAGGAAAAGACTGGGCAAAAATGGCTGCAGGCAGAGTTCCAAGGAGAAACCACTGTGAGCCAAAAAGAACATCAAAGCTCGCTCAATTTCTCCACAAAACACATCTGATGATCCCCAAGACTTTTGGGAAACATTCTGTGGGACCGATGGACAAAAGTGGAACTTTGGAAGGTGTGTGTCCAAGTATAAGGCGTAGAGGGAACACGAATTTCATAAAAAGACATTATACCAACAGTAAATATGGTGGTGGTAGTGTGAGGTCTGGGGCTGTTTTCCTGCTTCAGGACCTGGAAGACTTGCCGTGATAAAAGGAACTATGAATTCTGCTGTCTACCAAGAGATCCTGAAGGAGAATGTCGACCATCTGTTTGTGTACTCAAGCTGAAACGAAATTGGGTTCTGCAGCAGGACAATGATCCTAAAACACCAGCAAGTCCACCACCGAATGGCTGAAGAAAAACAAAATGGAGACTTGGAGTGGCCTAGCAAAGTCCTGACCTGATCCTATTGAAATGTTGTGGTATGACCTGAACTGAATTGGGACAATTCTGCAAAGATGAGTGGGCCAAAATTCCTCCAGGACGCTGTAAAAGCCTCATTGCACGTTATCGCAAACGCTTGGTTGCAGTTGTTGTGCTAAGGGTGGCAGTATTAGGTTTAGGGGGCAACACTTTTCACAGGGCCTGATGGTTTGGATTTTTTTCACCTTTTAATAATAAACACCTTCATTTACAAATTGCATTTTGTGTTTACTGTGTTGTCTTGACTATTGTTAAATTGGTTTGATGTTCCGAAACACTTAAGTGTGACAAACATGCAAGGAACAGGAAATGAGGAAGGGGGCAAAACACTTTTCACACCACTGTAGTGGAAGGCACAGGTAAAGTATTACCTGCAGGGAAACAACGGTGCCATCAGGGCAGTCTGATTGGTTTCTATTCCCCTCTTGCTTGACATGTGGGTTGAGCGCTCTCTACGTCATTATAAAAGAAGCAAAAGGTTGTCTTTAATATTAAGGGGGCTCTATTACACTGTTTGTGTATTACAGGTTTTAACCTGCAGTTGGGTTCAGGTGTTGGATGTTTCCATATTTTAAACTTTTAGCCTACATTCTAAAACTTCAGCTCTGAACAGATAGTAAAAATTGAACGAATTTCAAGTAGGAACATTTTCTTCTGAAGTTACATCATATATTCTTTTTATAGATTGAGAAACTGCTGTTTGACAGAGATCAGCTGTGCTTCTCTGGCCTCAACTCTGAAGTCCAACCCCTCCCATCTGAGAGAGCTTGACCTGAGTAACAACACGCTGCAGGATTTACACGTGAAGCTGCTCTCTGATCTTGTGGAGAGTCCACACTGTAGACTGGAGACTCTGGGGTATGTTACAGGGCCGACTCCATCCATGCTGGTTCAGCAATATTGTAATAAATACAGGGAGTTAATTGTGTTACTAACATTGTGGAACCTTCAGTTCTACCTTCTAGCACAACAAATTAGTCATTTTACCCATTGAGTGCTGTTTTTCCTTTTCTTCATCTTGTGTTTCTTTTCTTTAATTTTTCCACAAACAACAAAATGCAAGCTGACTCAGCAAAGCCAAGCAACATTTTACATCCAGTTGCAACTTTTGAACAGACGTGGTATTTTACAGTAAAGTGAAAAATTTAGTTTGTTTCCCGTGATGTTTCTTGGATCTAGACTAATGAGTTATTTCCTCTGAAGCAGGGTCAGAATATGAATGTTGGCAGTCAGTTGTAGTTTTTGCACAGAAGATATGATACAAAGAATTAGATCAGTTGGCTCATGTCAGGACTCTGAAGCTGGCCAACTGAAAGAACAATCATTTTAAACTGGATTCTTACGACATGGGATTGTGTTCATCTCTACAGAATTGTTAACAACTTGATCACAGCTGAGAATCAGCAAGAATGTGAGTATTGAAAGAATGTCCCCCCTTCATCAAATGTACATTAAGATCTGACCTTAAAATCCGCTTCAAAATTAAAAGATTTATTTCATTTTTTGTTTCGAGCTGTTTGGATAATATTCAATAATTTTGTCTGCTAATGTTCCTGACACCCTATTTAAGTTTCATTATTGTTCTTTCTTTCACTTCTCTCCATTAGATGACTCGGATGTTGAAATGGACATGGAAACAAACCTGCCAGAGGTGAGAGAGTAGCAGTTGTACAGTTGTTGTTGAGGTTTCACTACTAAATAAAATATTGTTATTTTGTACCAAGAGAACAGAGGGCTGGAAATGTTTACCTGTGTTCATTGAACTGGATTTCTGTTAAAATAACTCACTTTGAGCCTTTCTTAATTTTAGGCTTTGATGTCCTGAACACAACTGAGTCTTCATACAGGTAATACTACAAAATGACAAAACACTTTTCTAAATTTTGTCACGAGTCTTTTTCTGTTGTTGTGAGTGAGACAAAGCTTTTGGTAAAATATTTAAAACACACCCAACGGTTCACAAACTGTGAGAGTTGCCCAAGGACATTGTGGCTAGAAGGAGCTGGGGATCAAGCTGCACCCAAGATCTTTGCCCTTTTGATGCCTTGACTAAGATTGTATTCACATCTGCATTTGAACTTCAGGTTGGTTTGTTTGGGCATATGTAAACAATTTTTGATAATTTGTGTCTATACTGTCAATTTGCGCTGTGGAAAAATCATTGGGCTCAATAAGACCAACATTTATTCATAAATTAGGACACAGTCTTTGACACCATGGGGTATTACACATGCGCATTAAAAATATGTAATAAAATTGAACTAAACTAAAGGCTCTATCCTCTGTGTCCACTTCTGTTTAGTCTTTGTTTGCTACAATGAAGGGTCATCATATGTACAGTATATTGTTAAAGGTATTTTATAAGAATTTTAAGTTTTTATTATAGACAATAGACATTTGACAGGAAAATGCAGGATAGAGATGCAACAAATGTCACTGGACGGACTCAAATTGGAAACCTTGCAGTTTGTGCTTGGTGTGATATGCAGAAGACACCCAGTTCTATATAGCTGTTGATCCTGAGCCCCCTTTACTTCTTTAAAAACTGTGTCTTAAATAAAAGGGAAATAATCATCCTGTAAAGCCTACATCCTATTTCGTATCTTATTGTTTCCCAACTGTCTTCATTCTAAAACCAGAACACAACAAATGTTAAGAAGGGCCATAGGCTAACTGTCACTCAAAAAGAGGCAAAAGTTCTGTGATTTTACTATGGGTTACAATGGGTGGCAGTGGTTCAGTCAGTAGAGAGTTGGGTTAGGAACCGGAGGGTTGCTGCCGGTCCCCATACTAGCTGGAGGGGTGCCAGTTCCCCTCCTGGGCACTGCCATGGTGCTTTTGAGCAAGGCACCAAACCCCCAACTGCTCGGATCACCTTTCCTTGGGCAGCCCCCTCACTCTGACATTTCTCCATTAGTGCATGTATAGGTACTGAGCATGTGTGTGTAAATCAGGTGTGTGTAATGTGTAGCCTATAAATATAACAACAGAGTGAAAACACTGTAATTTCCCTTGCGGGAATAATAAAGTATAGATTATTATTATTATGTTAAGTTATATAACAAGTAAGGTAGGAATTTGGCGTAAAAAGCATTACTAATCTTGAAACATATTTCTTGAAACACACAC
>NC_045744.1:27316291-27364749 GCF_008692095.1 Etheostoma spectabile
ACACACACTCTCCACCCCGGCCAAAACTAACTTTATAGCCTACTCTAAACCAAATCCTAATGATCTGAATACAATGTCATATAAAATCAGTGTGTACAATGTGTGAATACGGTGTGATTTTCATTGTTAGCAATGCATAAGAAAACTCTTCACGTGTAGTGCAGAGTGATACGGCTCTGGTGTAGTGTTGGCCCTGCTGCTCTCGCCCAGTGCATTGTGGTCTGTGTGCTAAAGGAAGCTGCTGCACCGGAATCTGAAGAATTTGAGGTGTCCGCCAAGTCTACTGTTCATCGTCGGCTAGTCGTGTTATACCGCTATCTGCACCCTACTCTCTGTTGACAGGCTGTAAGGTAACCCTCCTCCTTTCTCTAATTCATCACTAAATTGTCTCAGTGCTGTGTTAATGGCGGTATCGCAGTGAAACCGCCGACGCTAACATTAGCTATTTAAGTTAACATCCTGCAGGAGAAGCTAACGTTAGTTAGTAGTTAACGCTATGCTAAGCGTGTCTTGTAGCACTTTAACGTTACTGAACAGCTAACTTAGTTAGGGCTGTTAGCTAGGTACAATGATGTGTTTTGTGCTCGTTTACAAGAACAAAATTACCTTTAAAGTTTTGTTTTCTTTGGGAGAGCTAGGCATTAGCTAGCACGTTATGATAGATGGCATTGTTCGTTTCAGTTAGCTAGCGTTACATATTTTTTATGATGAATCTACCTAAGTGGGCAAAGCTTTTTTAAGTTTTCTTAAACTACCTTCTCAACTAGCTTGGACACACACTATGATATATGATTATGATAATGATGAGGATTGAGTGCAGTGGGTGTGTTCCTAACCGTTTCAGTCTGTCTTTTCTACTGACTTGATTGGAGTTGAACAGAAGTAAGCCAATTCACCTGAACAAGATGTTGAATGTAGACTGGCTCAGCAAGTTATTTAGAATAATACATTTTAAGTGGCAATTCACTGTAATGCAAATCGTTTTACAACGTATCAAACAAATAGACTAATATAATCTGACCATAATTGTCATTGCTTGGTGAGTTGCTTGCTTTTTCTAAAGCTGATGCACTTAGTCTACAAGGTTGTGGGGTTAGAATTGACCATGAAAATACAAAAAACGTCTACACTGTTGCTGTTATGGAGCTTTTGATTATATACACAACCTTTTGTGAAACATGAGAAGATTATGTTACAATTAAATATTGAGTCGGTGTTAAAAGAGATACAGTTGTTTTCATCCCAACAGTCTGAGTGCAATGGGTTTGTTTCTGACAGTTTCAGAGATCATTTAGAATGTTTGAATATACAAGATTTACCAGCATACAGGTAGTAAACTGATACCGTTTGGGATTAATAGCATAAGCATGGCTTGATTTTATACCCTCAAATCATAGCGTTGTGGGAGGCAGCTGTAATGCAGCTGTCTTAGCAGGAAGAGCAGTTTTTTTTTTGGTGGTGAGATGCAGTACTCTCAGAAACATTTTGAGCACAAACCAGATTTCCTGTCTCTCACACACTCTCACAGTCAGGCCTGTGAGTCTGCGGCTGTATGCATTACCTCCATTTCAGAAAAAGTCCATATAGGTCAGATGAATTGCAGCAAAATGGAAGTATGTTTTAGTTGTTTTTGTAAGTTTCTCAGTATGTGATACAGTCTGTCTTTTCCTCAGGTTTAACAAGGACAAAAAATGTCTCAGGCCGACAAAATGAAGGTGAGACTCGGGGAGGGGTTTCTTCTGTGGTTTCTACTCGAACAATAATAATCAGCTGTCATGTTTTTGCTGTAGTGATAGCCAAACCATGTTTAAGTTAATGCTGATGTAGGTTTGTGAAAAACAGTAGTTTTAGCTAAAGTAATAATTATGTGCGAAGGGATGTTCTTTCATTAAAGTTCAAAGTTGTAATGTCACCAAAACATGTTTTTGGTTTGAACAAAATGATGACTCCCATATTGTACTTATTGTTTTGTTTTTTCTACAGCAGGGCCAGTTCAGCAACCCTGAGACCCCAGGGTACGTTGGATTTGCCAACCTACCTAATCAGGTTCATCGCAAGTCTGTAAAAAAAGGCTTTGAGTTTACATTGATGGTGGTAGGTGAGTGAACCCTCACTGTTTGTCCCTTTCTTGTTATTATGCGACGCTGATTTGATTTAGTTTAAAAAATGATTGTGTATCACAACAAGGTTCATGCCAGTTTTTAATGCCTCATGTGAATTTGTTTCTGAAAAACATTTATGATGGACTGCACGACATACAGTTGTCCCAGTTATGTTCTGTCTTTTCATAATGGCCTTTGTACATGAACTCTTTCACCTCTAGTTCATTGTGTGTGTATGCTGAGAGTAGGCAAGTCTTTGGCCTTGTCTTCAGTAATGCATAGGTGTGTTTTAGTGTGCATGGAGGCTTTTGGCCTGTAGAAAATGGCCGATGTCACATCACGGTGGTTGCTCAGCTGGCGTCAGCGTAAACTCTTGATGTGAACACTGAGTGTGTGAACCTCCCTGCTTGTTTGTGATGGGGGAGGGTAGTAGCTCCCCTGAACGCTGCTCATCCTTTTGCTTTAAAATAAACCAGAGAGGAATGTAGCCAGTGGGCCTCGAGGGAATGATTCACACAGTGGACACGGCCGGCTGGTCCTTCTACTGCAAGAATACTCATTGAGTGTTTATTTAACCTCCTGTGTGTGTAAACCATTGTTTTCCTGTATTTTTAGATAGCCACAGCTCTTCCCCCACAGATAGAAACAATTTACTTCCCGTGAAAAAAAAAATCATAATTTCTTCTCCATATGCATCAGTTTTTAATTTTACCCTTAAACACTGGTACTTTTTCCTCGAAGATCCTCTTCTGCATGCAATGTCAATTTGGATTTTTGATACAAGACAAATTGTCGGTTTAGGGTGCAGTAAAGACTTGTGTAAATGTTTTGTCATCGCTCTGGTGGGACCTACAGTAGGAGCATTCCTAGGTAAAGCACACAAGCTTCATGTTTATGTCTCAGCATCTGTAACTCTGTGACCGTGAGACATTTCTCTTACATATAGTTTATTAAATTGTGTTCACTGCGGTTGCTTAGGCTTTATCACACAAACTGTGACTATTTAATTTGTCTGTGTTGTGTTTACAGTAGTCCCACACCTTTTGTTGGTTTATGGAGCCAGATTCAGAGGCAGACAATCAAGATTTAATTTGATTATCATCAGTCAATTTTGTTTATTGTTTTGCTTGCGGGCTACCAATGGCCTTAAAGCGAGCATTATATTGTTGTATAGTTTAGTTAATTCATTTTCAGACAAAATCAGCAAAGACATTAAAATAATCAGCAGTATACAGTTTTTTCAATGCAGTTCTCATGGAAAGATGGATTTGAGCTAGAAGAGGATATCTAGGTTCTTAGTTCTTGCTGCTACTATTACTGACACAGTTCTGCTGAAGTAAGATTTAGTATAATTTATTTCCGTGTAGTGTTCGGCCTACTGTGCGTCCTTGGCAGATGTCTTGTTTCCTGCACAGCAGTGAGGATCTTCATTGTTCTAGTCATTAAAAGTGATCTCTGTATTACAAGCGGTTTGCACTTTGCACCAACAAGAACCTGACTGCTCTAGTTCTATTTTAGATATCGTGTAATATTTATTCACTTTCATTAACCTCATTTGTCGAAAGGCGAATCTGGACTTGGAAAATCCACCCTGATCAACAGCCTGTTCCTCACCGACCTTTACCCTGAGAGAGTCATCCCCGGAGCAGCTGGTAAAGCATACATGCACCTAATGATCTTTGTTCTAAGGCACTTTGTAAAAACATGTGTACCAAAATCATGCAACCACGGACTAAGACTTTTTATTCTAACAGAAAAGATAGAAAGGACGGTTCAGATCGAGGCGTCGACGGTAGAAATTGAGGAGCGAGGAGTGAAGCTCCGCCTCACTGTGGTAGACACACCAGGATACGGAGATGCCATCAACAGCCAAGACTGGTATGACAGCTTTTTGATTTATGCTGATAAGGAAATGAAGGTATTTTTAAGCTTAAATTCCCCAGTGTCCGTCCTGACACAATGATCTTGAACAGTGATGAGACACTAACCTTGGACAGTTAAAAATTAAGGTGTGCCTAAATACTTTAAGTCATGCAAATGAATTGATCTTGGCTTTTGAATTAGTGTTAGTGAATGTCCTATCAGCATGGATAAGCCCTTATATTGTAAAAGTGTCTTTAATGTGTTGTGAATTTTTCTAATCCAGTTTCAGCACCATTATCAGCTACATCGATGACCAGTTTGAGCGCTACCTCCATGACGAGAGCGGTCTAAATCGTAGACACATTGTTGACAATAGAGTTCACTGCTGCTTCTATTTTATTTCCCCCCTTGGCCATGGGTAAGTCCTGCAATACTTCAGCTCCTTTTCGACTACAGAAACCTTTTAGGATGGGTGGGGGAGAGCATTTCTCTTTTTGATAACATTAAAAGTAAAGTTAGGCTTTGCTGTCAACTTCCCAACTGTTGCACAGACATTCCTTTCGATTCATTCATCTTTGCAATGCCGTCTAATTGCTTAATACAAAAACTTGAATTTTTTGTCTCACTTTGACCCCGTGTCTGTCTGTTTCCTGTCCTACCAGCCTAAAACCCCTGGATGTTCAGTTTATGAAGGCCATTCACAATAAGGTCAACGTGGTTCCTGTCATCGCCAAGGCAGACACGCTCACCCTCCGAGAGAGGGAGAGGCTCAAGCGCCGGGTGAGAACAACACAGAACGGCCCATTGTTCAGGATCTTATCCAGTTCCTGAAATAACCAGTAGCTATCATGTGCTCATGGCCACTGAATCAGCCACCCGATTTTAGAAAATACCGTTTGTACCTGAAGTACTATGTTGTTGTCTCGCTTTGCCAGACTCTCCTCCAAAGCGCGCTGAAGGAGGGTCCGGGATAGGAGGAAAACATGCTCTGGTTTAATGGCATTTCTTTAAATCATTCACAATCTGTCATTGGCGGTGTTAAGTTCTGCACAGAGTTGCTGCAAAATAGTCGTGTGAGAGAAAACTCTGATTGGACAGATAGTCTAGCTAGCTGTCTGGATTTACCCTGCATAGATCTGAGGAGCAGTTAACGACAGTCCTTATAAATCCACCATAATTTAAAATCCAAACGTAAAGAAAGTGGAAGAAAACGGAAAATTTAGATTTTTGATTAAATAAGTACAACCAGTGAGACAGGAAGTGTCAAAAGTGATTTACATTCTCAGAAATGTCTTTCTTAATGCATTTAAAGTTCTGACTAAAGAGGATATAATAGGTAGTCATGTACAGCAAGGATTCCCGTCTTTTTTCAGCCAAGGACCCTTTACAAGATAGAGGATATATATAAGGGAGATATTTGGCATGTATTCAACATATTTGCAGATTCTAATAGTTATAGGTGTTAGATTATAATGTGATCTATGAACTATTATTGATTTGAAATTAAAATAATCCTTGAACTATAAAGCCTAATATAAACAAACAAAAAAAGAGAGAAACACTAAAGTCACGATAATTTAAATATAATGAATCTTAAAAACCTTTTACGTACCTCCAGGCAGAGGGCCACGGACCCCACTTTGAGAATCACCGATTTCCAGTATGCACATAACGGTTAATACAATGTAATAATAACCTGTTTTGTCCTTGTCTTCTTGTTAAGGTTCTGGATGAGATCGATGAACATGGCATCAAAATTTACCACCTTCCTGACGCCGAGTCGGATGAGGATGAGGACTTCAAAGAGCAGACCAAGATCCTCAAGGTAAACTCTCCACTCCCAGCAAAACCTTTCATCCCTAAATGTATTTGAATTCTTTCACGCCAAATATGAGTAGCCGTTCAATTTATACCAAAGGAAGTTGAATTTGCCATGGATAAAAACAGTCCGCTTTATATCCTCTAATATATCTTCCATTACAATTCCACTGAAGTGGTCCCATTACTCTCTGGGATTTCTTTTAAAGCGCTCATATTACCAGGTTCCTAATTGTATTTAGAGGTTATCAGAATTACGTGGTTTACATAGTTACATGGTTTAATTTTCAAAAAAACACCATATTTTTGTAGTACTGCACATTGCTGCAGCTCCTCTTCTCACCCTGTGTGTTGAGCTCTCTGTTTTAGCTACAGAGTGAGGCATCTCACTTCTGTCCCGTCTTTGTTGGGAGTCGCACATGTGCAGTAGCTAGGTAAGGACTACTAGCCAGTCAGAAGCAGAGTATGAGGGCGTGCCACGCTAGCAGAAGGGGAACAGTGTTTTCTGTTGGAGATGGTAATTCCCATTTGAGGTGGACTTTGGGCTTTCTCACTTTGTAAACCTCTAACGTGCACAAGAAGATATATAACAGAATTAAGGAAAGAGAAGAAGCAAAAAAGCATAATATATATATTTTTTTTTTTAAGTTATTTTTTGGTTTTTTTAATCCCTTTATTGGAGAGGACAGACGAAGATGTGAAAGGGGGAGAGAGAGAGAGGGGGAGAGGCATGCAGCAAAGGGCCACAGGCCGGATTCGAACCCGGGCCCGCTGCGTCGAGGAGCAAGCCTCTGTATATGGGCACCCGCTCGACCCACTGAGCTATCTGGGTGCCCGCAAAAAAGCATAATATGATCACTTTAGGTGGCGTTATTGTTTTTGTGCATGGTTGAACCATTACTACAGACACATTAACTACTGCTCTTTTCCAGGCTAGCATCCCATTCGCAGTGGTGGGATCCAACCAGCAGATTGAGGCAAAGGGCAAGAAGGTGAGGGGCCGCTTGTACCCCTGGGGAGTGGTAGAAGTGGAGAATCCAGAACACAACGACTTCCTCAAGCTGCGGATCATGCTGATGTGAGTTGTAGAGGTGGCTTAAACCCCCTGCTTGTCTTTTTCTTTTAAATTGTAGTGATAAACATAGGGGGATAGCGAGATTAACTGACCTGCCAAACAGTCTGTACACAGTCTGTTTTCCTACAAATGCTGTGGAAAGTAACCACAGCTATGTAGCTGAGCATGCCCTCAAACACAAAGAGAGCAAGACTACCCATGCTAATAGCTTTTTTGTTAAGGTGCAGCCAATTAGAAAAGGGATTTAGCCTAGGTAGGGAAGGTGGGGGAAAAAAAAAGAGGTTAGATACAAACAACACTAGCTGTGTAATGTGATTCAGACAAGTTTGGCTAAAATAAAGACATTTCTCATGGTGCACTCCCTTTGCCCACGAGAGGTGTAGTGAAGCTATCATCTGTCGTTTTCAAAATGTCTGTGCAAGAGCATTTATTGGCTGGTGACTTTTCCACAACCCTGACAGAACCCACATGCAGGATCTACAGGAAGTGACCCAGGACCTTCACTACGAGAACTTCCGCTCGGAGCGCCTCAAACGGGGCGGCAGGTTGTCCTCCCATGGTTACGTTCTGCCTCTGTCTCCTGCGTACGTACTTGTCTGTCAGCTTGCTTTTCTGCACCTCCCCCACCAAGAACAGCAAAACCTTTGATTAGACGTATATATAATAATAATACTACAACAGTATAAAAAAACAAACAGAAATGCCATATTTAGGCACATACACACAACTGATGCCACAGTAAAAAAAACAAAAACCCAGAACATCCAGAGCTGTGGATATGGAAGATGAGTTACTTGATTAATCTCTGTATAATAGACCACATACTTCCAGTTATTCTTCTATATTCATCCAGTGTGTTGTCGAACTAGGATCATTCTGTAGTACTGTAGCTCTAACTCATAAGTTTGCATGTTTACTACATTAGTTAGGTCGTGGTAGCAAAGCAGGAGTGAGCATAATGCTGTGGGCCGTAGCGGGCTGTGGTTCTACATGTTTAGTTGGCAGCATGTGTAGTTTGAGTATCTGTAGGGGTTGTAAACAGTTACAGTGTGTGTCATTTAATATAGCGTGGACATAATCATTTAACCCTCAATAGACCAACACAGGATAAGGCAGTGGTTTTACTGTCTTCCCATTGCCTCGCCATCTGTCCAATGATGGCTGTCTGGTCTTGATTTGTCCAATCCCATGAGGGGATTGTTGGAGGTACCGTTTTTGTTTTCTCCATTTGGGGGAGGTAACGCTGCTTCCCTGACTTTAGCACTCGCTGCCTCTCTTGGGTCTTCCTGCTTTCATCTCTTTGTAGTTATTTGTTGTAGCTGCCCGCTTCTCTCTTCTGCAAAAGAAAAACACTAACCCACTGATCCCTTCTTCACCTTCCCAATGTGGCTTTTGTCGTGTTTGCCTAATGCTACTTAAATTGGTTCACCGTGCACTTTTAGGCATGCACGCACACTGACTCAGTCATTTTTAAATCATCATTTTATAACACTGACTGTGCATTTGACTTGATGATTATTTTGTTAATTGGCATACATTCTCCAGGAATATTGGAGGTTGATTCTGTAGCATGTAGCATCACAGTGACCTAAAAGAGTAACTATAGTTGTATTGGTGCAGAAAGGGGCCGGAGCCGGAGGAAATGGACAAGGATATGATCCTGCTGGAGAAGGAGGCTGAGGTGAGATATTACACTACACCACTTTGGGCTTGAATATTTTTTTTTTCGCGCATCATCCTCCCTGTTGGCCAGGTTTCTTAAAGGAATGGTGATGAGAAGATCAATACCACTGTCATTTGTTCTCTAAATATGAGGCTTAAAGCTGCGGACAGTTGGCCTAGCGTGAAGACTTGAGTCACGTGGAAGTATTTCATGGAGCTTTAGAGGTGCTGGTAGGCAGATTTCTTTTTTTAAACTTTGGACAAGGCCAGACTAGCTGTTTGCCTCTGTTTCCAGCCTGTGTGCTAAGCTAACCACCTGCTGGATGTAGTTTCATAGTTAGCGTACACACATCAGAGCGTTATCAATCTTTAATCTTCAATCAGTCAAACCAAACTATTCCTTTTAAAAATGATTCTCTGTTGTACAAGCAACCATTTAAAAACGCTGAACAACTAAAGAAGAGGGTTTCTGTTACCAGTTTTTAAAATGTGATACATTAGTAAATGTTTCAGGTTCACAGTTGGTTTTAGTGGTCGATGTGGGCCCAGATGTTCATTGTGTTATTATTGTGTAATAGTTGTCAGACAGATATTTAGGATAATAAATATAACTGGGATAAGGGAAAGAAGCAGTTAATAGGATTAACTTAACTTGCAGCTGTCTTAGTGAATGTGCCTTGTTCTTTTGTGCAAATGTTGTTTCCCTGTCATACATGGTGGTGTTTTGTGTTGCACAGTTGAGACGAATGCAGGAGATGATTGCCAAGATGCAGGCCCAGATGCAGAAGCAGGGAGACGGAGAGGGAGACGGCCCCCATGTGGGAAAAGTCTAAGGTAGGGGCAACACCCACTCTAATGCACACACACTTCATACACTACGCTGTATTTCCTGAGCCACAGGGCACCTGAATTCCTGCATTTGTAACCTAAAGTACCTAAATGACATTTCAGTATATGTAGAGGTCTTCTGTGGGGCCAGCCTGTATTTTAGTAACTTGTTTTCTTGTTTTACTGTAGGTATAGGAGCCGCTGCTCGAGGCTGACTAGAGAGGGACGGCTGATAGCAGAGAACGTGTAAAGGCCGTCGGGTTATTGACTCGTTCTGCTTGCCACTATTTTTATTCCAATCCTACATGGGATCTGGAGTCTATTTTTTTTTTTATATACATACAGTAAAGTATATTCCAACAGTGTTATGTTTATATATTTTCACACGGTTCAATTTTTCTCATTTTGTTTCATTTTATTAAACTTTTGCCAGTTACTCAAATGAAGTCACGTTACCCACCTTTAAAAAATGGTGGCATTTATATCTTTGATACAAACTTTTACTTTTCCATTTTTTTGTTCTCTTTCCTTTTTTGCAATTTAGAAAACCAAAGTACTGCTGCTTGTATTCAGTGCTTTTAGTTCTAAAACATTTCTCTAAAGACATGCTAACATTTGCTCTGTCAAAGAGCTTCATCGGGAGAGTCGGCTGAACTAGTAGCAGGAGTAGCTTTTTCTGTCATTGTTAGGCCATTATCTCGATATTCTTTTTGTCAAGAGAAAACATGAATTCATATTCCATCTAATTTAAGAAAGGATCACACAAGCTCCCCATTAAATAGACTCCAGCCTGCTCAGTATTAATCACATGTCCCACCTCAGTCTGCATGCAACTCTGGACCCCGTCTGGTCAAATCTTCAGGTGAATTTTCCCTCTAGTGCTGTGTTGGGATCAGCGTCTCCCTTTCCTGTCAAGGTCTTATCCATTGGTGTAGTTCTCAGATCAGTGTCTGTAAGTACAGTGGCACTTAAGTGTTGTTGAGCTCCTTTTGCGCTTGAAGTAAATAAACTGTGACCCGGGACCTCTTACAGTCTTCCTGTAGACCAGACAAATGAAGGACATGCAAACGCGGAGTGATGCCTCCGTTTGGTGCTTTCAGTCAACTAGAAGTAATGACGCCATGTTTCCTCTACACTGCAAATTGAAATGATGTGCCAGGGAGCCTTAGCTGTTGTGTGTTTTCATTGATGCAGTGAGATTTAAGAGGTATCAACTTTTTTTTTCTTGTCCCAACTGCTGAGTACTTTGTGGTTTCTATGACCACAGAGATTAAAAGTGACCCGCTGAGGTCAGCGTAGCCAACGTTTCCCTCACCAGCCAAGGTGCGAGTTCTTGACATTCCTCTTTGTGCTGTTTTTATCCAATATTAAAGTAACAAATATTGTTCTTGATGCATATATTGTAATAAGTTTTATTAAACTTTATTAATCTCTTCTGTGATTTGAGCCTTTTTATATTTTTTACAGCTTAAAGGACATCTGCTGATGCATTCTTTTCTCTATGTGGATGTTTCATTTCAGAGATGAATTGCCTCTGACTGACAAAACTCCCATGAACCTGCCCTGACTAACCGGGCGTGTCTGGAATTACAGTACGGAGAGGTTAATTAAAGCCCAAGCTTATAAACTTTTTTTTTTTAAGAGAAAATGGTAAAACATGATAGTTTAGCCATCACCAGGAAACTATTACATTCAACTTGTGCACATATTAACATGAGTTATTTATGAATATTCCACTACTGATTAGTACATTTTGCAGTATATGTGCTGCCAGACTGAGCGGTAACTTACTGTAGTAGGTCTGTATGTGAGCATCCAAACAAGCAAGACACTAGGGGACATTTTCCATACACTTTATTATTAGAGTTTTTCTAACAGGTAAACACAATGCTCTAAATGGCATGGCTTTTTTGTTTTAAATACTCTCCGCTCTTAAAGAAAAACTGTAAAAATATTTAATTATAACTAGTTAAAAGACCTCTTGGGGACAAGACTGAGAAGGGTGCAACGATACGAGGGGGAGGAGGGGGCTTCTGTGGTCCTTATCTGAGGCGTTGGGTGGGTCTGGGAGACAGAAAAGGGAGCAGGGTTAAGTTACATCCAGCCGGGGTTTCACCGCGAAGACGGAGTGGTGTTACCATTTAAAGAAAACCTGGAAGGAGGACATGAAATCAATTAATTCAAATAAATAAATGACTGCTGCATAATGAACGTCCCAGCAGACAGTCGTGATGCTGGTTGGTATATCACCTGCACACTCTCTCCATCATGTGTGTGACGAGGCGGTCGGAGATGCCCGGACAGGACTCCTCGGCCAGGTTGAAGGCGTTTTCCAGCTCCTCAATGGCTCCTACACCCCCGCCGCTCGCCCGCCGCTTCTCCTTCAACTGTCAAAATGAACGGAATTTTATTCTGTTGTGCAGTTGGGAGCCAAAGAAAGTCACTAATCATAATTCCAGCTTTATTGTTTAAAGTCCATTCTAACAAACATATTAGTCAAGTTGGGTTGACTTTTGTATTTACCAGACATGCTTTATTCTGTTCTATTCTTACCAATATATACTACTTTAAAACAACTTCAGAGTGTAAAGTACATGTATAATACCTGTAATATAGTATAGTATTCTTAGGGAAGATAAGATTACTCTGAAATAAAAACTAAATTAGTGACGAGGCCCACCAGTCAGACATGACCTGACAGGAGAAACCCTAAAATATGGCAAATGTGATAAAATCAGTCCAGATCATATCCTTGCTGCAGCCCAGACATCGTTGTCAATCCAATTAATTAACCAGCAGGAAATCTTCCACCTATCTTCTAAAAGTGCTTCTGGTGATTTAGTGCAGTTATTATGAGCAACCCCAGACCAGTACTATATGCACATACTATCACTAAGAAGGACTTACAGTACACAGGTGTTGAAAATTAACATTTAACTTTGTCCAGAGCTCAACCTTCAAGACATAACTGTTCCAAATTCAAGATGTGTTTCACAAAGCCCCCCCCTTTTTTCTTAATAAACGAGATCAACTACTTTAGATTAAAGGCCTGCACTTGCTGTGCTGTGCGTAAAGTTATATAATGCCAAACCCAACAGTCCGGCCTACCTCTCTGAAGATGGGTGTTACCAAAGCAGACAAGCATTGTGACTTGGGTTGCCTTTTCACCAAATCTCCTGACTGGGAAGAGGCAAAAGAATGTTAGGGGGGTAAAATAATAATAATAAATAAATTGGACCATGTCTGTGGGTTGTGTATGCCTTACCTCTGAATCTGTGTGTGTGTAGCCCTTCTGTAACTTGTTCATAGAGTTGGGTCTGACTGTGGGGAAGGTCCACATGGGACACGTGTCCACATCCCCATCAGCATCCCTAAAGGAAGGACGGGGAGAGAAAGTATACTTTTAACCTAATTTTTTGAACAATGTTCAGAGAAATTGTTTCTATGGAGGACAATTTAAAAATGGTGTGTATAAGCTAGAAGAGGTATAGGCATGCCCATACACTCAGTTAGGGCTGGGCAGTATATTGATATATGAAACTAGACAATGTATTCAATTTCAGGAAAAGACAACACTTATGTCATGATATCGTGACACAAGTGGTGTCTTTTCCTGGTGTTAAAGACCGCATTACAGTAAAGTGATGTCATTTTCTGAACTTTTTAAAAAACTTTTACTTACCAGGCTGTTCTAGCGGTTTTATTATTTGCCTTTACCCACATAGTCATTAGATCACCAGTACTGATGATTATTTGTCTAAAATCTCATGGTGTAAATATTATGTGAAAGCACCAATAGTCAACCCAACAATATCGTCGCAATATCAACATTGATGTATTTGGTCAAAAATATTGTAATATTTGATTTTTCTCCATATTGCCCAGCCCTACACTCAGTCTGGATATTTGTGTCAGAGCTTAAATGGCTGACAGAAATGATAAAAAAAGGACATAAAGACACATCAAGGTCAATTAGTGATACTGAAAAAGTAAATCCTTAAGTGTATGAATGTGTGTTCTTGAGACTCACATATCGGAGTCGTCAGAGCTGGATTCCTCCCCGTGGCCCTCTGACTTCCAGCGGCGGTAGCGGTCAATCAGCTCTGTCAGATAGGCTGTCTTCTTAGTGTAGCGTGTGATGAACTTGTGCTTTAGGAGCTCTTTGGCTGTTGGCCTCTGTGCACACGTCAGAAAGAAAGAAGCAGGAAAAAAGAAAGCTGGGATCAGCGGTCGAGCCACACCGTGCTAAAAAGAAGCTTCAGTACGGAGTCCGCCATCACAATACTTAGATTTAACATATTTTTGGTGCATTAAAAGACTGTGATTTGGATTGGGTTTGAATATTTGAGAAAGAACAGCAAGAAAGTATACCGTCTATTAAGGACAAGGTATGCTAATCCAATCCCAATAACATTTGGTGAGATAAATGATCAAAGTCTGACAGCAGTGCCAATCCGGAATTCTTTTCCAACTTTCTGATCTTAGAATAGAATACACTTTATTGTCCCCGAGGGGACATGTCTTGGACATAGTGCTACAATCTGTTACTTCACATGGACAACATGGAACAGAAAAAACATTCTAAAATCAATCAACATAAAATACAATAAAATATAATCAACATAAAAATGAGATTACTTAGCCACAAACAAGCCAAGTCGGATCCCATTTTAGTTCTGCTACCAATAAAAGATGGATGCAGTGTTATTACTTACAAAACGAGGGTCTTTATTCAGACAAGCCTCCACAAACTCTTTGAAGGGCTTGCTGTAAGGTCCCTCAAGTGTGGGTGGAGTGTTTTTGGGGATGAGGAAAAGGACCCTCATGGGGTGTAGGTCAGAGTTGGGAGGTTCCCCTTTAGCCAGCTCAATGGCGGTGATTCCCAGGGACCAAATATCAGCCTGTGGGGGAGAGTGAAATGTGTATTAGGTGTGTTAACGTCATATAGAGACACTGAAAACTGTTTAAGGAATTAAAATATAGTCCCTGAACTAAAATGATGTGGATCAATTGATTATCCCCATGCTGAAAATGTCATGTAGTGTCTACCTATCAGTGCCTCCACCAATAACAAAACATTATCTCTTCATGGGCTCGATGTTCCAAACTGAAACATCTTTTCAACCAAAAGTGAGAAGAAGAAGAAGAAAAAAAAAACAAGCAAACAAACCTAAAGACAGCGTTCACTCAAAGCAGTAACACAGGGTGTCTCTTGTCCGGTCCATGGACTCTGGCCTCACCTTGAAGTCGTAGGCGGACTGTTTTATAACCTCTGGAGCCATCCAGAAAGGGGTACCGACGAATGTGTTCCTCTTAATCTGGGTGTCTGTCAGCTGTCCGGCCACCCCGAAATCTGCCAGCTTCACATCGCCCTGCTCCGACAAGAGCACATTGGCAGCTAGGAGAGAGAGACAGAAGAAGAAAGACAGTTAAAAGAAAAGAAAAAGTCAGACGAGTAATGCTAAAAAAAAAAGTCTTGTTTGTAGATAATCCTGAGCAATGAGGTGTTGTAGCTCATTATTTACAACAATCAAGAGGCAGTTTTTAAAATACAAGAACCATCATTATTCCCTGAAGTTTGGTCAAAACCAAAAACATTTGGAATGTTGTACACTACAGACGGATGGACAGAGGGACAAAAGGACACTTAGCAGTCTCTCTCCCAGTTTCATTGTGGTGAACACAAGCAGCTTCAGACATCAGAAGATCAATAATGGAAGATCAAATGGAAACAGAACCTATGTAGATTATCAACCCAGTCTTCTTAATTATTCATCCTGGTGTCAATATGTTTGTAATTCTCTAGTAATATCCCAAAATGTAAGAAGCACAACATAAGCTGCAAAGAGGAGAAAATGAGCTCCACACACAGATATAAATTTAACACCTCAGTATTGGGTGTTAATACATTTATGCAGCTCGGTAGCATATTTCAGTGTGTGGACTTATTCTGTCCAGCATCTGGTTAAGGCTGGATATACATGTTGTGCTACCTGGTTTATCCAGTCAATACACCATACTGCTGCAAATTAGAATTATGAGTAGGATATCTGGCTTCGTACAGGGACAACACTGAAATAATATGAATTTATATCTACAAGATGCTAAATAAAAAAGAGGAACTTGTATCACCTTTGATATCTCTGTGGATCTTCCTTTCGGAGTGCAGATACTCCAGCCCCTTCAGTATTTCCCTCAGTATAGTAGCAATGTAAGTCTCCTCAAGAGGCCCTGGACGCAGCTAGCAAGGGGAACAAGTAAATCAGAAAAAGGTGGAAGTTGGGAGAGAGAGAGAGAGAGTCAAGCACAGGTCAAGATTTGCTTCTCTAATGTAAAAAGTGCCTCTTGTATAAAACTCTGTAAGCTCTATAAAAAAATATAAATCTTCTTACCAGATCCAGAGCAGATCCTCCTCCTAAATACTCCATGATAATCCACAGCTTGGTCCCCTGAGAGGAAAACATACTTAATGACGTTGGCGTTTAAAAGATTTTTAAAAAAACAACCCAAAGAAAACAGCTTTGCACTGTGTGTCTGTGTCTCTAAGGCATGTCAATAACATGTAAATAATTGTTATTTGCGTTATCGTCTCACCTTCAAGTACGATCCATAATACTTGGTGACGAAAGGGCTATCACACTGGCTCAGCACCGTGATCTCCTGTTGAATGTCTTCGATCTCGTCCTCGGCCTCCTCCAGATCTATAATCTTAATCGCCACCACCTCCTTTGTGCGGTTGTTGATGCCTTTGTAGACCTCGCCGAAGGAACCCTTCCCAATCCGCTCCTGCTTGGTGAAGTACTCCTCGGGGTCCAACCGGGTATTCTGATCCAGTGACAAGAAATACAGCATTGTATCATTGAGCGTTTGTCCCAATGACAACAGAGGCTTATTTGTTTGAATAGGAGTGTGTGCACCTTGCCAAGCATTTAAACGGCACATAACCAAACGACTTGTTTCGCATGTGAATGCTGTTTTGTAAAAGGTTAACTAGAAGTGACAGGAGGCCTTACAGCTATCTGTTAACCTATACAAGAATGTTTTCAGGCACTGCTTACATATTTATTAAAAGAAGATGATTAACCTTTCTTATCTGTGTCAATACCTATTCAGTCCCAGCTCATATAATTACCCGGATTTGAGATCAAACTTTTCAGCAGGAAATGAGTGATGATTAAAATGAGTAGGCGAGGAGGCACTTAAAGAAGTCTTTACATTTACTTTTTTTTTTTATATGTATAGCAAGTGACAACTGCAAGTCTGAAATAATGGAGACTTTGACAATATTGATGTATACTGTCATGGAATTCAGAATTTCGAATCAAATTGTTTTTGTCAGTTTGTTGATAGCTTTGGCATTGTTTCACCTGATGCTGACAATGACAAAGGAGATGAAAAATAAGTGACTTCATATTTGCGTGTATAGTTTTTATCACCTTGCACTGATGACTTGGACCCCCACCCACCTATTCATGGTAACAGTCATGGGGGGGGGGGTCTTGGACAAGAAGAAGGGAGGTGACAGTTGGTGAAAAGATGATTTCTATACCTGGTTTTGCATGTCTCGAAGGTGTGCCATCCCCTCTGCAGGTTGGACGGGACAGGGACAGCCACAGCTCTCTCTTTCCGAGCTTTTAAAAAAAAATCCTTTCGGGCTTTTGCTCCCCTCTTAGCTGTCTAGGAAGCTAGCTAGGTGGCTAGCCAGCTAGATAAACACCCAATCTGCTGGCTTTAACGGGGCTGTCACTCCGCGCTCTGTTTTCGGCCTCCAAGTCCAACGGAGGACTGAAGAGCCCGGCGAGCCAGCAAGCTATGGACCGAGACACTTCATTTATATCGGCAGTAATAAACAAGAACATTAACTGCTCCTTCCGTCTATTAATATTTAATTCATTTCAAAGAACGCTTAGCCTGTTGTTCATTTGAAGCTTGAGGAGGACCAAATAATGGCCCAGTCGGAGGACGCATGCGCATTGGGTTTGAAGAAGGTGGAATTGTGGGGGTTGTATTTTTAAGCTCTGTTTGGCGCAAATACGGAAAACCTATTTCATATAGATGCTGCCACAGACACACACAGTCGTAAACAAAATGTACTTTATAAAAATACACATGCATTTAATGTCATTGCATAGTGTCATGTGTCATATATGTGTCAAAGTCTAGCACATTGTTAAGCAATATGAGTTTAGTATGTCTTCCTTGTAAACATTGATTTAAGCACATGCACAATGCACAGTGGAGAATGCAAATTACTGGTCCAGATAGGCTACATTAGCTGAATATTAGCTCCTATGATGCACATTAATTGTTTTGGATGTGTATATTTTTATTGAAAACATTTGCACTTGCCCAGTTACTGCCTGTTGCTGTGGATTTGTACCTCTAAATCTAAAAAAGGGGGAACATTTTACATCACGCATATACCAGAACACCAACACAGCTACATTTTGCATTATCAACAAAATAAAAAATAAAAATAATGGTCAGACAATATATAGCACAATGAACTACTTAGAGTCATTGTAATCACCTAGTCAAAATGCAAAAGGTCAAACTTCAGCAAATGTTCACATGCAGATGTCCTCTTATGGTCGTGAACCATGTGATACACATTGTTTTAACTGTGAAAGAATAACTCCAAATATAAGTGATAGGATCTGCTCCTCTGAAAACATTTTATTCCTGTCTTAAATGTTTGTCATGGTATTTTTATGTTTGTCAATTTTTTTTTTTAATCTTTGCACACCATCCAACACTGATAATTAGAAAATGCATTTATAGTACATTTATTGATGCTAATCGAGTAAATAGAAATGTGTTACCCTTTTCTTAGTTAGCTACTCTTTCAGACATGTTGGCAAGCAAATTTAAAGAGCTTTGTATAATTTTGTATTAATTAGGCCAATTACATAAACGATGTATGTGAACCAAATGATTTGAGTGTCATAATTGTGTGCGATCGTTTTCCGACCTGGGTGCCTCCTGCCGCTCCAGTTTGGTTTAACCATTACGCTGTAGCTCGTAAACTCCGCCCCAGCGGACACACACGAGGGATAGTGCCTGTGACTACATACACACACACACACACACCAGCTCGAAACGGTGTGTCGTTTTTTTCGTCGTCCGTTCCGGTTAATGCTGTTAACGAACAGCATTTTGACACATGACATTCTAAAACCCCTGTGCTAAGACCATAACGGTAAGTAGTCATAAAGCTAAAGGCAAGTTAAAATATACATATATATTTCGGTTTAGCCTGCCTGTTATTGCGCACAGTCAACACACTGCTTAGCTAACGTGTTGTGATAAAAGAAATATCATTAGCTAGCTAATGCTAAACATACTCGTATCATTAGCAGCTAGATACATGCCAGACATGGCGTCTTATGTGGATTTTCATTCAGTGACATTGAAGCCATTTGCCAAGACCTCATGTCAATGTTATGTAATTAAATGCAACACGACGTGAAATGTTATTTCTCAGATACTATTTATACGGTTTGGCGGATACTCCCCCTTATCCTCCGCCCTGTCGTCGGGCTTATTGGTTCCTCTACGGGACATGCTCTTATACACGGGCCAGAGAGTATGGCCAGTACTTTTCGCCACACTGTCAGTTAGCAATGACTACATTTACTGTCAGTTAGCAAGGACTACATTAACTGTCAGTTAGCAAGGACTACATTAACTGTCAGTTAGCAATGACTACATTAACTGTCAGTTAGCAAGGACTACATTCACCCTATTTGTCATTTTAAAGAAGGTATAATCATACTGCTTTAACTGTAATTTAGAAAATCAGGATGACAAGCAGGCAGACCACTTACAATCACATTATGGAGATGACAGACAGCCAGGGCTCCCAGATATGAGCTTGGATGTGATTACTGAACATTCATCACTGAAGTGTAGCTTAATTGTTTACAGTCTAAGTCTAACTTGCACTCCAGTTTTACCTTTTGAATAGTTAATAGTATTTTAATTGGTTTTCCATTTTCTTCCATTTTATGTGTCTACAGGCTGGATGAGTGGGCCATTCACTTCCCCCTCTGCACAGGTGGCTGAGATGAACCGCATCCATTATGAGTTGGAGTACACAGAGGACATCAGCCAGCGCATGCGAATCCCAGAGACCCTCAAGGTGGCCTCAGGGAACCAGACGGCGCTTCAGCAGCCCCTGGCCATTCACACAACTCTGATGCAGGTGCCAGAGAGGATCATCATAGCAGGTGAGGACAGACAGTGAAAGTGTGCATGGCAGATAATACCCAACACATGCACACAACTTTGCATTGGAAGCTGAAATTGAGGTGCACTGAGGACAGCACACTGGCCTAATCTCAGTTCTCTGAAATTGCATCCCTGGTTCCTTCACTTGCTTTTCGTCCTCACGTCTTAGTCCGTCCCACCGAAGCGTAGGAGAGACGCAAGGAGAGAGAAAACGACAACATTTTTTTTTTTTTTTAGAGGGATGAGACGACCTTTCCTCTCAAGTGTCATGTGAATTTGTCAGCTGTATGGGTGAAGTTAGCAACGTTCAGTTGCATGGTTTTCAGAGAAGAATGCTTTGGTGGATCCTCGCTCATAGCTCCATCCTCGCTCCTGGATTCTCAAGGCAGGAATAAGAGCTTTGAGACCCCCTTCATGAAAGAAGACCAGAAAAACTTACGGTTCTAGCGAGGAGCTATCAAATAAGGGATCTGAGATTCATCCAATGTTTAAAATGTTCATGATCCTTGTGACCTCCTACCACCATTAAATTGTACCTTTTCCTCCTCACTTCCTCCACAGGTGATGATGGGGACACTCAATTCTCTCATACCCGAGACTTGGACCTGATTCAGTCCGTCCCTCCCATGGACCTCTTGAACATGAAGGCCCCACCGCATATCCTCACTCTTACAGAGCAGCCACTGGACTCCCTTGAAACCGAACAAACTGCCACGTCACAAAGCAATCCCAGCCATGTGGTAAGGGTCCAATCAAGGTTTTCATTCTGTGTCCTTTTGTGTTTCTCAATACAATAAATGGAACTTTCTTAATCTACTGAACTTGACACTGACCCAAATAATGGTGCAATATTATACTATTTTATAAAGGTAGCAGTCTGGAGTTAAACACACAATGTCATTAAACATGACATTGACAAACACAAATTGTTCGTAGTGTCACTCACTTGTTACACCTTTGAGTTTGTTGATGAAAATGTTGCAATCGCAGTAACATTTTGGATGTTAATCAGATTAGGTGGAGAAAGGTGTAAGGCTGTGAAGTTGGAGTAAAAAGCTGATGATTGGAAGGTTATCTGATGAAGAACACCACCTAAGATGTGGAAATTCTATGAAATCATTTAAAATCACATGCTGTCAGTGTAAACTAGCCTGCTTTGAAAGATTCCCACAATGGGAATAAGTCCTGGACTTCATTGTGTTTGTATCCTTGATTGTATTTGATGGCTTGTCATGTGTAAGGCATTCTTAATACAATTAAATAAATCAAATCAAAGCAAAAAATTACACCTTAGATTTTAACTTTTCTCTTATCGTGTGAGACTTACACAATTTCAAATCCTTGTATCATTTAAAGGCCCAGTTTCATACTCGATCTCGAAGGGAACGCAGTGCGAGTGAGAACACATCTGGCCGCCACGGCAGTCCGATTGTCAGAGGGGAGATGAGGTAAGCACACAATTGTTACAACACTGCTTTACTGCTGCTGCATTCTGAACTTGTTATTCTTATTTCACATTTGGTTTGTTTAAAAAAAATATCTTATTTCTTTACTGTTTCTCCCCACTTATCTCTCTGCCAGTGTAACCCCTTCCCCTTCTGCCCCCCCAGTCCGGTTGTGTCCCCCCCTCTGTTCTCCTGAGGATGTGAACATGAACTTGTTTACAGCTGCGGGGTTTCTGTCTTATATCCAGTCAACAACACGCCGGGCATACCAGCAGGTTATCGAGGTGCTGGATGACAACCACCGCAGGTGATTTAAAAACAATTCTTTATCCCCGTATTTCTCAGAAGTCACTCTATTTACTGCATTTCTCAGAACAAACAGCTGGTCCTGGCAGTGAATTCCTAAGAAAATACATGAAATTAGGACAATTTATAGGAAAGAAATTAGGGCTGCACAATAATCAAATTTTAATCGCGATCACGATTTTGACTTCCCACGATTAAATTTGCGTGATCGAGCGATTATTTTTTTCAAAGCGTCATTTCATAGAACGCTCTGGGTTTTTTGCAAAGCCAATCTACCGCTCTGTAAAGCCGTCTGCTCATGTGCCAGTCAGAGTAGTTCCCTGCTCCCCGTGCAGCTTAGTTTCTAGATGTAGACAGTCCCAGAGGACAGAGTAGCATGAGGAAAACTCAACAGATAGCCGTCGGTTATACGTCGGTCTTAAGGTTTACCAGTTTACCAGTAAACGCAACATTTGTCCCGTCTGTTGTTTTTCAGACAACAGCAGTGACCAGTGCTAGTAGCGTCTGTTAGCTGTTAGCTCCTCTAGGACGCACCGGTGCTAATGTCCTCGCATCCGCTGCAATGTTGTTTATATGGATATGGTTTAATTTTGCGTTACATGACCCATTTCGTCTGTAAAGCCGTGCCTGTGTCGGATCTCTCCTCAGCTCTCTCTCCTCTTACTCCGCGCCCGGCCACATAGCGGCCCGGTCCACACTTTTGACATTTGTCTATGGTTTAAATTTTTTATTAACACAGCTGGATATTGTTAAGTATGAGGGGCAAACCTGTATTTGTACCAGTGTTTCCATGGTAACTCTGCTATCGCGGCCGCCACGTCAAAGAATACAGAAGAAGTTATTGAATGCAACTAACTTCAGTTGGTAGAGTAACAGCGTGGGAGACGGAGCTGCTGGACCTGGACCAGAGATGTGGCCCATGGCCAGAATATCATAGTTCATAAAAATGCAGCGCAGTGAAGATACAGACGTTTCATACACACAACGTGTGTTTCCGTTCGCCCCGTGCTGGACCCGTTCATAATGATCATCCGTCTCTCTGTGAGTAGCGTCCATCACACTCCCTATCCCTATCATCACACTCCCTACTCCCTCCCTAGAATAATCGTGATCAAAATTTTGATCAAAATAATCATGATTATCATTTTGGCCATAATCGTGCAGTCCTAAAAGAAATACACTATTGTCACACCATTGTAACTAGAGCTGCCACAATTGAATCGATTCATCGATTAGTTGTCAACTTTTAAATTAATCGCCAACTATTTTGACAATCGATTACTCAGTTAAGACTAAAGTAAAAATATGTCTATAATATCTAATACCTGTAATAATATCTTTTGATTCTAGTTTTTTTAAATTTGAATGATTTCTAGTTTCTTCTCTGTGACAGTAAACTGAAAATGTTTGAGTTGTAGACAAAACGAGACATTTGAGGACGTCACCTTGTGCGTTTGGCAAACACTGATCTACATTCTTCACCATTTTCTGACATTTTATAAACCAAACGACTAATCAATTAAATAAAAATAATCAATTGATTAATCAACTATGAAAACAATCGTTAGTTGCAGCCCTAGTTGTAACCTATAGGAAAGCTCCTCAGGTGAAGAGCTGTAATGGGGCAGGATGTTATGGAGTTTCTGGAGCAAGACAGCAAAACAGGACAAAGGTTCCTGGTGAAATGCACAAGGTCGTAAAGTGATGCACATGAAAATTGTGCTGGGATGTCACTGTGGTCATTGTTCTGAATTGAGATATATTGATCTCCACAGGACACACCTGGACCTGGCTCTGGATATAAACCCTGATGATTCGGGCTTAGTGGATGCCTCCTCACTACGGCGACAGGTAATATGGTTCACACGCCTCAATGACTGTCACTGATGAGTGATTTAAATGTTTCTCCATTGCTCTGGTGTGTATATTGTGCCTGTTGTGAGTATTTTCAGCATTACAATTTACAACTGACAGGGTACAATGAAGGCATGCTGACCCATCAAGCTTATGTTTCCCATATCAGGCTGCTTACAAAGGAAGCTGGCATTGCAGCATGCAGCCAGATACTTGGATATAAACAAACAAAAACAAATGCATTACAAATACAAGTAGTAATCACATCATAGACTATAAGAAAGTACTTAAGCCGTTTTCACATATGAACTCTGGACTAAAGCCTGATTATTTATAGTTTGGGGGGTATTGAAAAAAATGTAATAAAACTATAAAATGTTATCCTATCCAAAAACGTATGTATTTAAATGCAGCATTACCATCTCACACACACCAACAATTCAGGAAATAATCTAATGAAATATGATTTTCAAACCCTCACTCTCCTTTGGGCTGTACCATTTCTCTGGTACGTTCAGACTGTGTTCTTTGCAGGGTTGCCAACTTAGCAACTTAGTTGCTAGATTTAGCGACTTTTCAAACCCCCTTAGTAACTTTTTTTCAGAAAGCGACTAGCGACAAATCTTTCTGTTGAAAAGACGGCAGCATCGTCCAGCAAGCACGCAAGCTATTTCTCTTGTGGCCGCCGAACCAGTCACCTCTCTGACTTCGGAGCAGCCCCTCCCGTCCCTGCTTTCTCCGCATGGGCAGCAGCTCTGTGTGGGCAGGTAGAAAGGGGACAGGGAACAGGGTGCGGGGCTGGTGTAGGTACGAGAGATAGCAGGATGAGACGGGAGAAAGACTCCGCTGAGCTGGCCTTCTTTGAGAATTCTTTATCGATCTTTCCCCCTGCTTCAGATTTTTTTACTTCAAAGATAGGATACCCAAGTAATTATTATAATTTAATATAAATTTCCATAGTGAGTTTGATTATTTGACTAAAGATTTATATTTCTTACTATTTACTTTGCCGACACAACCACTAAGATTCATGCACACACACATGCACATGTACACACTGGCTCTGCTGTTCTCAGAGATGCGCTAGAACAGCACAGACACATCAACACCAGCCTAGGTACTACTATGAATCTGGTGCCGACATTTTCCGGTGTTTTCCTTGTCCGTCCATGTAGTACACAACAGGAGATTATCCGCATTTGATACATTCTCACTTACTGGAAATACTCTGTTTAATTTAGATGTGTGGTGACGCTGGGTGGAGCGTGCAGCACACAGGACATGACCGATCACACTGCGTCGTTCTTTATTGGGTCATAAACGGCCAAATCTCTTGCTGTTCCATTTATTTGTCTAACTATTTTGGCATCGGCGCTTACTGTCTCGGTGTCTCTCCAGTTAGACGTTTTCTTTGCCATCTTCATGTAAATAACCCTCAATTGTCTGTTTTCTTCCGAATTTGCGTGAGCGGCATGAAACTTCATTATTACGCCTACTTGTTTGCTGTGAATTTTCACACTTTCGGCTTATCGGCATTACACAGATGTTGTTCTAGGGAGCTGGCACGGTGAAGACCGTTTAATGTCCGATCCAACTGATTCGGACATTTGGTTTTGCACACACAGCTCCGATGGGTAAAGTCTAGTTAATGTTAGCTTTGCAGTGCATGTGTGAAAGGGGCTGTAGAGTATTTTTCAACTCTAGCTGCTATAGTTTTGTGGTTTAAACTAATTTTTTTTGATATGTCCCTATTTCAAAACGCATAAATCTAAAAGAAGGACTCCCCCAGGTTCTTTATGTCTTGTTGATTTCGATATGGTCACTTAAGTTCTGCTTATGACATTGTGATGCATGACATGAAGTCTTATCCAGGCACAGCACAAGTAGTGTTACCTTTTCCTTTTTAAAGTTTAGAAAAACATGTTTTTGTGGTCACTCAGATTGTGAAGTTGAACCGGCGTCTGCAACTGCTGGAGGAAGAAAACAAAGAACGCTCCAAGCGCGAGGTGATCCTGTATTCTGCCACGGTGGCATTCTGGCTTATTAACACCTGGATCTGGTTCCGTCGCTAAGATTGGACATGAATGAGTCTCGAAACACTGGAAGCCGAAGCAAGTCCTTGTTAAAGCTGCAACCATTTAAATACAATATGAGTCTTTACTACATAAAAGGCAACCACAGGAAACTACAACAACCTTGGCGAATGTCCTTCACCTCAATGCCAAGTGTTTCTATAGTAAATTCTAAATTGTGATTTCACTGCCAAATTAAACTTAGCGCTGTCAAGTTAAGACCTAAGGGCCTGTGTCCATGTAGGGTGGTTCTTTGGCAGAAAAGTGCCCCCACAAATGCCCTTTTCTGTCTTTGACGTGTTGTCAAAGACAGAAAAAGTGCTTTTTCTGAAATGTAAAGAGATTGTCAACTAGAAGCCGTAAGAGTGGGCACACAAAAAACTAGCGCTCTGCCAAAAGACGCTGGGTGCAGCGCTGCTTCTCTAGCTGGTTGCATGCAGCCGCATACGCTCTCTTTTCATTGGGACGAAAGACGCTAAGTGGACACAGGCCCTTAGGTCTTGGAGGTAAAGCTAAAGTTCGCATATCTTACATTCAAAGATTCATCTGTGTATTTAAAACCTTCATAAACGGGCAAATGACGAAGCACAATAACACTAAAGCTGGATGTTTGCAAACATGTTAGTACCCACTTTGTTGCAATGAGCTGAGGTTTGCTATGTAGCATCAACAGCCAACACTAGTTACCTTATTTGGCTAAAAGTAGCTATAACATGGGTTGCTCTGAAAATATAATTTCAACTCTCAAACAGTGTTTAAGTCTAAAGCTTTCTCCACCTCTCAAATACTGCACTGATGTTCACTTCTGTGGCAGATAATGTAGAATATGTGGACCAGTTTAAAGTAGCAAAGGAGAGCCTGGTATAAATCAGTAAGACTGGCCAAGCTTCTCTTGTATATTATGGTCATTTTGTGCAATTATTACGGATTGTGCCGTTTTTAAAGCTTGATAAATCCTTTGCAAAGCAACAAGACATGTTACAGTGATGCTTACCATCATGTATCTTTGTGAAAGTTAACATTTAACAAAAATAGTTTTTTTCAGGAGAAGAATGATTAAAAGGGAAACAATGATTTACTTAAGCAACAAATGTTTTGGGAACCAAGCCAAGTTTGACATCACGGTTCATCAGTTTTATAAAAATCTACCTTTCTTAAAGTCTCAAAGTAAGATGACTAAATCTAGAGATGCCATAACATTTTAGTTCTGCATCACCCACAACATTTACATACAGTACTTGAATAGCCTTTTGTTGTAAATGTTGTATTTTGTCCTTTTAATGTAAAGTGTTGACAAAATACTAAGGGTAGGGTACTAAGGGTAGTATCTGTGCTGTATATACAGTTTGAGCTTGGTTTCCAGAGAATTCTTGTATTCCACAAAGTTACCTACAAAATATGCATGCTCTATGGTTTTCATCATCATACAGTAATGAATATTAGAGCTACTGTCTGTAAGATCATGTGTATTATGCTCTGTATATAAAATATTGCTGTCAATATTTTTCCATAATGAAATTATTATGTATTCCATGGAGGTTATTTAGCACATGCAATGCAGAGGCACCAACAAAATGTTGCAATTAACCATGTTTCTTTCTTACTGTTAAGCACTGTTACTTGGCTAAAGCTGGAATTTTAAGTTTAGTATTTTACTTCCTTTGTAATATATGAAAACATGATTCATTGTTTGTGAATATCTTTGCTGTGATAAATGATGGATGGTAATTTCCTCCAGAGCCTGGTTTCTGTGCAATGCTGACCCCTACTGCTCCATCCGCTGTAACACCAGGAAGACGTCTCAGGGATTCTAACCTGACGTCGTTGTAGAGAGTTATAGTTAAACAAAAGTCCCCCTGTACTCCCAAATATCCTTCCCAAACGCCAGTTCATTTTGATTAACCAATCTGAACAGTTTCTTTTAGTCATCTTCTACTGGAAGTATTCCTAAGAACAGAAGCAGTGGTGCAACTGGCAATGGGCATCACCAAACTGGCGGATTTGATCCGCTTAGATGCTCCCGGTGCTATTTCTCATAAGGATATCAGTGACTACACGGGTAACTAATATAACTGATCTTGCATTCATCTTTAGTTTTACTTGCACGGTTGATCTTTCTCATATCAAACGACGATTGCTAATGGCTAATGTTAGCATACTAACGTTACCTGGCACTAGTTAGCTTAGCTTTGTTGACGTTACATAGCTATATACCTTACTCTAACGTTACCCAACAAAACTTCACTAGTAACGCAAACGCAGCTTCACTGAAACAGTTCAGTTGCAGTGTTAAAATGGTACTTTTACTACTACTACTTTTCCTGACGTAACGTTATCCACCATAAATGTATCATAGAACCGGATAGGCTATGTACTTATGACCTGATTATTGTTGGTTTTCGATTTAAATGTAGCAGAGTTTTCAGCTAAACTCATTTTGTATGAACTCTGCTTCAGCATTGTGGAAAAAATCTCCCCGGGGACCATGCCCTGGAAGCCTGTATTATTAATATGAACAGTCTATGGTTCAAGTAGACCGTCCGAAATATTGCAAGCTCGCCGCGGCTCGGCTCACCTCGTAAACAACTCAAGAGCATAGACTGTTAATATTGATGTACTCTACTTTACTTTAATAGACAGTCTGCTCACGAGCCTTCAATGACTCACGAGCCCTCGGTGACTCTTGAGTTGTTGATACTCGCGCGAGTTAGTGAATCCCGCGAATCAACAACCGGGTACGTTGTCATGAGTAGATTTGATTAAAAATTCTAAAATAACATACAATGTTCTGCATGTAGCATAGCTACGCCTACTGTAGGTTTGGTGTTTACATGTAGTAGTTCGAGCTGACAGTCCGTAACATGGCAAGCTCGCAGCGGCTCGCGGCTCGAGCTCGCCTCTAGCAATACTGACTCTAGACTCGCACAACCCGGTTCAGTTTAGTGAGTGACTCAGAATAACCCGAATCCCTCAAAAGGAACCGGGTTTGCCAGGCCTAGTAAAACGTATTTTAATGACAGTGTATGTTAACTGGTCTAACTAACAAAAGTTCACAAAGCCCAAGGCATGACCAGTCTAGCTCTAATGAAACAAGTCACTGAGGCTCATAATGATTTAACGTAGCTCTATGCATTCAAATCTGCATTGCTGGCAGCATACTAATACTGCTGTCAATAACATTTTGGAAAGATATTGTGCAAAGCCTTTTGAATGGTTTGTAATTTGCAGTGATTTATCATAAACTGCTGCCATGGAAATGAAGTACAGCAACATTGTTTCTATAGTTATATAATGGACTAATATTTACATATGGATATTTCTATCTGAAATATAGTGGAAGTAAGTACTTGAATAAATATATCAGTAATACATTTGAGACTTTGGGAAAAGTGGATGTGATTGAAACGTTTTATTATGACTGCATGGAAGTTGTAATACATGGTGCTGATGAGGCTGGTGCTGTGTTACACCCCACAGGAAAGGTAATCGCACTTGATACCTCCATTGTTATGAACCAGTTCCGTGCAGCGACGCCTTCCCTGAGGTGAGCTCCTTAATGATCACATTCTGTCATGCTGAAGTGTAGCAAAAGTGGATTTTTTTCCCCACGTGTCCTTCTCTTTCTCCGACTAGCGAATTGGATATGTTGATTCCCCATTTTCCTCCCAGTTCATTGCATTCCAGAAAATTAGAAACACCTGTAAGATGCAAGGCAGTCCAAGAAATTAGCCCTGCGATACCATTCTTAAAATACCCTGTTTTTGAGTATTTTGGCTGAAAATACACAAACTACTGCTTTAGCTGTTTTATACGTTGACTTAATTTGACTTTTTGAGGCGACACTCTGTGGTGACTGACTGCACTATATTGGACAATGTTTCTTATATCTTTATCATGTCATTTGAATATGTGCAAACATAGTAAAACCACACTATGAAATGATGCAATCCAACACAACACCACAAACCACAGCCATACAATTGAATCAAGACCTCTCTTACACACTCTCTGCAATGCTTTAAAAAAACATGTATACGTTTTTAACAACGTACAGTTTTTTTTTTTTTTTGCCAGTGTATTTGTGTGAAATATTTTTAATTTCTTCCCCGCAGCCCCCTGACAGGCCTCTTCTTCCGCACGCTCACATTCCTGGAACATGACATAAAGCCAGTCTTTGTGTTTGACGGGAAGCCTCCTGGGGAAAAGACAGCTGCTGTAAGTAACACCTTTGAGCCTGTATCTTTTGACTTGATACTAAACCTATTGTCTTGGTGTGTTCAAGACAGTCACATGTCAGCGAGAGACAAATCAGAATGCTTCCCGCATGTGCTCGTATTTTGAGGCCTTTATTTGACAGGACGGTTGAAGACATGAAAGGGGAGAAAGGCTGCAGGTCGGAGTCCAACCAGGGCCCTCTGCCTCGAGGAGTAAACCTCTATATATCTTGGCACCCTTGATTGTTTTTTTGTTTTGTTTTTTAACCCTTATTTATTCAGGGTGGTTTCACTGAAAGGAAGCCACTCTTTTGCAGGAAAATATCTAAAACAAGGAAGTGAAAGTGAATTTAAAAGGCCATTGTGATATGACAGAGACAGCTACCACCTGCAGTATGATACAGATGTCTAGTCCCACCCATGCTGATCAAAGCTCCTGTTTTTCCTGCAGCTTGAGAAGAGAGCGGAGACCGCTGGTTTGAGTTCCCCCAATCTCACAGGCACAGGTACATCTACACAGATTCATAACCACAAGCAGAAGATTTTAAATGTTTACTTATTATCCTGGAATCGCCAGGATAATCGCCGCCGGGTGTCTGTGTGTTGCCGTTGTCAAACTCTGTTCTCTTTGGGAAACCACAACAAACTATGAGCTAGCAGGCTACATGCTGGTGCAACAGAAAAGTCAATGAATGATTGTACAGATTTACAAAGAATATGTTTAGGGCCTTTAATCTCTAACTGGGACGTTTTGGGACCGATTGGCGGCGATTTGCTATTGACACGATACACACCACGATAGTCCGGTAAGAGGAAATTATGTTTAATCATGTATCCAGCTATTTTAAAAAAGCTCACATTACTGTATCGTGCGAACAGTTAATCTCACCTAATATTGTATGAGGCGTTTTCTGTTGCGGAGTGCAAATGTGTCGCCAAAACAAGTTCCTTCCCAAGACTATTTAGCAAAACCACCTTCTCTGTGTCCGGAGCTTAGCGCCGCCCAACACGATTGTGATTGGTTTAAAGAAATACGAACAACCTAGAGAGTTATTTTCTCCTATCCCATAATGTACACTTGGTGTAGCCAGACCTTACTACTCAGCTCTGTGGAGATTGATAGGCATACATTGGGAATATTATTTGAATTTTAAGGTAACCATGACTCTTTTGTCCTCCATGCAGCATCATCCCAGACCAAAGATTGTCTCCAGCTCCTGAAGCTTCTGGGAGTACCTGTCATCCAGGTGTGACCTGCTAGACATTTTTTTTTTTTTTTGGTTTATATTTTCTCGCTGTCTCTTTACGTCCTTTTTTGACTTCATGGCTTTTCACTTGTATCTCCCCTGGATCTCTGTCTCTCTGTCTCTCTGTCTTGTACTCCAGGCTCCAGGTGATGCTGAGGCGATGTGCGCCTGGCTGGTGAGAGAGGGGACTGTGGACGCTGTGGCATCAGAGGACATGGACACACTACCGTTTGGAGCCAATATTCTCATTCGCCAGCTGAATGCCAAGAAGGACAGGCAAGAACTATGCAATGCATGTGTTGCTTTAAAGACTGTACTGGATTTTTCTTACGTTTTAATCCATTTCTTAGTATAATTTACATTTATGCTGGCAAATGTCCAATGTATCTCAGGGATATTTACATTGGTTAATGCATTTTCTGTCATGCTTTGTACGCTCAGAGGTATTTTTGTTAAAGTTACTCTCCATTTTCTTAAGTTTTTTTGGGCTGGTGCATTTAAATACTCTTCAGAACCTCTGTTGCTAAGGCTTTACAGAAAAGCAATGGATTCATTATAGCTTTTGACATAAGGTGGTCTTAAAGTGACCTTATTATGAAAAAATCTGGGATTTGTGGTGTTATTTTGTGTCTCTGTTGCTTCCACACACATACAAACTAGAAAAAAAACATCCATGCTGTTTTGAGTGAGATACAGGTTTCTGAATGTCCTCTGCCTTCAGTCTCTGGGTGAGCTGTTAGAAATCTGCGCAGCTTTCTACGTAACTAGCCGAGATGAGGTGGCTAACCGTAGCATGCTAGCTTGTTCTCAATGGCAAAACACTGCTACAACACACACTAGTTCACCATAATCTACAAACGAACTACTTCTATGTCCCTGTTCTGCAGGTATTGTATAAATCTCCCAGCTAATCCTGCCTTGTACTGATCAAAGTTGGAGAAACAGATAGCTAGCTGATGTGATCTTACCTAGCCACTGAACTCCCAACAAAGATGGTAAAGAAGTGGGATGTCTCACTCTGTAGCTCAAACAGAGACCTGAACACACAGGGTGAAAACAGGATCTGCAGCACTGTGCGGTACAACAAAAATATGGTGATTTTTGAAAAGGAAACCATGTAAACCTATTCTAGTACAACATCAAAATACAATTATGAACCTGAAAATGAGCATAATATGGACGCTTTAAGTAGATTATCGGTAGTGATATCGATGCTTCACCTGAGGCAGGGAAACCTGTAGTCAGACATTATCCTGTCATCGAGTTTTCTTCTGTTATGGATAGTTAGTAACCTCTTTTTTCATGTTGCGTTGTGCGTGTGTATGCGTGTTTGGTGCTGATAATTTTTGTCTAATAAGCCACTGGCTGGCACAGATCTGACAGGACTTCATTTATAAATGCATCAACGAGGGATTTCCTCATGCCACTTTATTTCCAGTCTATCACTTTACCTGAAGGGACTGAGTTATAAACCAATCTAATGTTGATCTATGTTCTTCTTCTTCACAGTGATGTCATTGAATATTCTTTACCCAAGCTGTTAGAGAAACTCCAAATTAGTCACGAGGAGGTGAGACTAAAACTTTATCTTGTCATGTCTTTGAAAGTACAGAATATCATCATTTGTAATACCACTTTGCACAAATACTACAATGAAGTCCTCAAACTTTCCTGTTTTTGTGCTATTTTCTTCCACCAGTTTGTTGACCTTTGTATTTTGTTGGGCTGTGACTACTGTGACAAGATAGCCGGTTTGGGTCCTAGGAGAGCTCTGACACTCATCCAGAAGCACCGTACCATTGAGAATGTGGTTTTGCATATCAACAGAGAGGTACTAAATAGACAACCGGTGGTCTTTGTTTTTCCTTCTGTATGTTGCTTTACAAAAAAGTGTAAGATCTGATAAGACACGGGTATCTGCTGCCCCTTCAGACCCATCCTGTGCCACATTTCTGGAAGTTTCAAGAAGCACGGAAGATATTCTTGAGTGCACCACCAGCAGTGGCTCCTGAACTCACCTGGACTGAGCCAGATGAAGAAGCCTTGGTTAGGCTCCTCTGTCACATCAAACACGTGAGGTGCGTACTTTTTGCTCAAGCCTAGCTTTCATTTCACACGCTTCTCTTACTCTTTCAAAGACTGTATACGTGTCCAGTGGTGGAAGAAATATTCAGATCCTTTACTTAAGTAAAAGTACTAATACCACAAAAATACTCTGTTACAAGTAAAAGCCCTGCATTGAAAATATTACCTAAATATAATGCAACTTAGGGTATTTTGTGAATGTACCCAAGTCAAACTTTAGTTTAAAAGCATAATAGGACGAAAGCGCCACTTTACCGTATTTTTGTTTTAGGTCAAATGGACTTTTGAATGGGAGAGCTAGGGGCACGTCTATGGTAGCATCAAAATCACAATTTTTAAAACACTTAGAAGGCTCAACACAACATGAAACTTGGCTCTAAGTATCACCAGGGGCTCTACACATGAACTCAGCATTGAAAACATTGTTTGTGTAAAAGGAGTTTACTAAAAAAGGTTTTTGAATGACTCACTTTAGCTGTTGTCATTTACGCTCTCCGCCATCTTGTCAGTCAAAAAGTGTCAATCTTAAACATATTTTTTAATATTTCTCTCTGAAATATAGCAGAGTAGAAGTAGAAAGTGGCAGGAAAAGAAAAGACTTAAGTCTAGAGTTCTTCAAATTTGTACTGAAGTACAGTACTTGAGTAAATGTGCTTAGTTACATTCCACCGCTGTACGTGTCGATACGTTTTTAGACAGGACAGGGTCCGTCAACGAATGGAGAAGTTCCGTCGTACGAGGGAAGCTAAGCGGGAGGAGAGGGAAAAGGAGAGGGCAGCAGGACGTAGCAAGCAGACTCGCATGGAGGACTTCTTTAGAGTTACCAGAAAGAGGGAGCAGGTGAGCAACATTACAAACATATAAAAGCCTATTAAATTGATTCAGATTTTGTATTAAATGGAAGAAAGCTATAATTATTTAGTTAACAAAAAACTATTTAAAACTACCTTTTGTAATGTCTGGATCAATCATAATTTCTATTTCATTTCAGCTTTCTGTTTTCAGCTAAAAAAAATCACTATTCATTTTAAGTGCTTCCAAATGTGGTGTGTTGTTGATTCGTCTGAACAGTTCTCTTTTCTTCCTCCAGACTGTGGAAGCTGCAGACTCTTTAAGCAGCAAAAGAAAGAGACCAAAGTCAAAATAAGGCCGCCACCATCTCCCGCTTGCTTCCTCAACCATCAAAGTTGGAAGTTGTTTTCAACGCCTTTCTGAATAACTCAAACAATCAAGAAAAAAGAAAAAGAAATCTGTGATTCTAATCTTGAATTTCTGCCATGAGATGACTTTTTTTCTTTAACAAGCTTCATTCCTGTACTGAGGAGAAAGTCTAGCCTCTTCAACATCCATGTCAGTGACTAACTAATATGCCTTGTGTTCTAGTCACCGTCAAACTTAAAATAAGCTAAAACAGCCGTCTTGCAAGACATTGACTTCAAGTCTTTTTTGTCTCTGCATGGGAGAACTACCCCCACTGACAATACAATAATCTGATCTTACACTTGTTCTTTAGTGTATCCAGCCACCAGGAAAAGCAGAGCAGGCGATGGACGGCTATGAAAGAGAACAGTGGGATCACTGTCAAGGAGGCTGTCCCTCCCGCCAGAACTGGAGACAGGGGATGTCTCATCACTAGATATTCAATGAGCACCTGTTGTGTAAAGGGTGCCAAGGCAGAGACCAAGGACTTGAATTTTAAAAGCATGCACCACAAAGTAGTATCATGTCAAAAAAAGATGGTGAGATGTTTAACTGAAGGATAAAAAAAATATTATTTTGAAATATTTGTGAATGCAGTATACACTCTGTTTTATATTTTGATTTTTATATGTAGTGCTGTTGGCATTTTTTAATTAAAATAATGTTGATGTGTATTTGTTTGTGTGATGTTCTTACGGCAAGTGTGATTGTGTAGTGTCGTGTTTTCATTGCACCATTTTTTTCTGAAATATTTCTGAATGAATGAGTTATTCAGTGTAAGAGGCATTATTCCAAACCAACAGATGGCGCCTGTGCTTGTGAAGCCGGTCTCTGTCACACTATGGACGTGTAGAAGAAGTAGTTTGTCAGTCGCCCCAGTCTCCCCGGCCAGAAAGGTGTCTCCCCGGCCGTCGCCACCGCCGCTAGCGACAAGTCTACCCCGAAGACACCCTCCCTGTGCCGGGTACATTGACCAAACTTCTTCCCCTGTGATACCAGCCCGCTGTTTTCGGCTATGGCGACGAGCGCGAAGCGAAAGCAAGAGGAGACTCATTTGAAGATGCTCCGGGAAATGACTAGCCTGCCCGCGAATAGGAAATGCTTCGACTGCGACCAGCGCGGCCCGACCTATGTCAACATGACAGTGGGCTCCTTCGTCTGTACCACCTGCTCTGGGATCCTGTGAGTTGACGAAAGTATCATATTTATCGTTTACAGTGTCCACCAGGCAAGGACAAAAGATGCCGCGGTCGGTCATCGATTTGTCCGGTCCACAACTGACTTGGTGGTACTGTTAGCTTGTTAGCTAGTGGTAAAGTCAGGACCGGTAACATCGGTTCGGCCGTTGGTTTGGGTTGGGTAGTGTCGGCAGTTTGGTTTGTTACAGCTTGTTTTTACAGCTTTACTTCCGTATGAAAAGAAGTGGTATTTAGGCAGAGTGGTTTCAGTATCTTTGTGCCTGTGTGGTGGTCGTACAAGGTTAACACGCCAAACGTAAATGTTAATAATAGTCAAATAGTTGACGACCTGTATAAACGCAGCACGTGACTTGTACTTTCTCTAGTTGAACTTTAGCTGGACCTCCGACACGGCATCTCACACATACACACACACACACACACACCTAGCTACACCTCTAGATAAGCAGGAGCAGGGTGGGTCTCTCTACTTGGGGAGTAGTTAAAAGACGAAGTAGGGCAGTGGGTCTTTCCTCAGCTGCTGTCTGATGAAACCAGTTCTTCCTTTAGTCGTTATGAAATCATAGCCTATATTAAGGACAGCGGTGGCGAGAGGAAGCCAGATGAAGCCTCATGAAGCTTTCCAGCAAAGTGGTTCACAAACGGGTCCATTTCTCGGGGCTTAATTTTCTCACATTACCACCTATTGGTCAAAGAGTGTAAAACAGGCAGATCTATTACAGATGTGTAGGATCTGTGATAGACTGCATCAGAAACGGGGTTTGACTGAATTTTGCGCCATTAAAGACTTAAAAATAAAGATGAAGAAGAAAAAAAATCAATTTCTACGTCATCATTTACGTTAATATACTGTGTATTTTCCGGTGGTATAATACACGTATCTCAGGACAATGGGAGATAGGGCATTTTGTGCTGCTGCCCCACATCTGTGGAATGCCTTCCCTGACACCTTGAGGGCACCTCAGTCCACTGAGTGTTTAAAAAAAGGCCTTAAAACATTTCTTTTTAGCAAAGATTTTGGTCCCCTTTAGATGTTTTTTTTTCTTCTTTCTTATAAGAATAGCTTTATTTATTTATTTATTTTATTTTTATTCTTTCTTGTTTTGTTTTATTTTTCTCTTTTTTTACCTGTAGTACTTTGAGATCTATTGATGAAAAGTGCATTATCAATAAAATGTATTATTTTAATTATTATTATTATTATTAAATTAATTGCGCCTTTGGCAACAGTTTCAGCCTTGATTCTATGTGGAAGGGTCTGTATCAGCTTTGCACATGTGGACACTGCGGATTTCCCTCAGTTTTCTTTGCGGAACTCTGAAAGATCGGTCAAGTTGCAGTGAAAAGCAGTTTTGAAATTCTGCCATAAATGCTGGATTGGATGGAGGCCTGGACTTTGACTTGGCCACACCAGAACATTACATTGTTGGTTTTCAGCCAATCCTGTTATTGATTGCATCAGGTCCCCCCCACACACACACACACACACACACACACACACACACACACACACACACACAAGCCTTCTATGGCTTGCAGCATCATTCCCAGAGCATGGTGTTGCCATCACAAGCCTTAAATGTTGGATGTGTTTTTTTTTTTTTTGCAATCATCCAATCATAGACCCGACATCCTTTATGGCGAACACAAGGCCATGTCAAGTGATTTCTTTCTTTCAACAATGGTTTTGTCATTATAATGTATAGTTGTTAACTGCTCCCCGTCTCTCATTTTCACAATAAAAGCTCATCCAGAATTGGCTCTTGATTCCCTTCCTTGTGGTTGGCCCTCTTGCACAGAGCTTCGTATATTGATAACTGCGTGCTTGAGGCAACTTTACAGCCATTTAAACAAGATTGTATGAGTGCTCTTACTATACTCTGGAATGTTTGTTAACTTGTTTTCCCCTTCAGTGCTGACCCATTAGCACAAATGTGATTATGAGCTATATAAACAAGCAGTGATTCAATAATCTGGCCACAGATTTTATTTGTCGTCTTGATTTAGCTTTTGCCGTAACACTTACCAACCAGCTGTTGCAACTTCAAGCTATTTAAAGTAGAACTGGGCAATATATCGATATGATATTGTGATACGAGACTAGATATCGTCTAAGATTTTGCATATTGTAATATGGCAATAGTGTTGTCTTTTCCTGGTTTTAAAGGCTGCATTACAGTAAAGTGATGTAATTTTCTGAACTTACCAGACTGTTGTAACCGTTCTGTGTAATGACTAACCCAGTTAGTCATTATATCCACATTACTGATGATTACTTATCAAAAATCTCATTGTGTAAATATTTTGTGAAACCACCGTTAGTCAACACTACAATATTGTTTCGGTATTGATAGCAAGGTATTTGGTCAAAAATATTGTGATATTTGATTTTCTCCACAACGCCCAGCCCTAATTTAAAGTGTGTGTGTGTGTGTATAGATAGATAGATAGATAGATAGATAGATAGATAGATAGATAGATAGATAGATAGATAGATAGATAGATAGATAGATAGATAGATATAAAGTATATATCACTTGTCCTACCTACCATTACACACAGGGGATTTCAATTTGGCTCAGTTATGTGACTTCTTAAAACAGTTGTCTGTTACGGTATGATTTTTATATGTCACAAACTACATGCAATTAGTTATTTTGTGTTTGTACTTTGCTTAGATCAAGTGGTAGAGATCTGTTTGAACTATTTCTATTCAAGTATGTTTTCTATGGATCCAGATTGCAGACTATATAACCATATATACAGTACAGGCCAAAAGTTTGGACACACCTTCTCATTCAATGCGTTTCCTTTATTTTCATGACTATTTACATTGTAGATTCTCACAGAAGGCATCAAGACTATGAATGAACACATGTGGAATTATGTACTTAAGTGTGAAATAACTGAAAACTTTATTTTAACTTTAGTTTTAGTTTCTTCAAAGTAGCCACCCTTTGCTCTGATTACTGCTTTGCACACTCTTGGCATCACTCTCCTTCTGGGTCAAATAGCCCTTACAAAGCCTGGAGGTGTGTTTGGGGTCATTGTCCTGTTGAAAAATAAATGATGGTCCAACTAAACGCAAACCGGGATGGGGATGGCATGTCGCTGCAGGATGCTGTGGTAGCCATGCTAGTTCAGTATGCCTTCAAATTGTAATAAATCCCTAACAGTGTCACCAGCAAAGAACCCCCACACCATCACACCTCCTCCTCCATGCTTCACGGTAGGAACCAGGCATGTAGAATCCATCCATCATCTTTTCTCCATTGTACAAGGACATGGCGGTTGGAACCAAAAATCTCATCAGATCAAAAGCCCAGATTCCCACTGGTCTAATGTCCATTCCTTGTGTTTCTTGGCCCAAACAAGTCTCTTCTGCTTGTTTCCTCTCCTTAGCAGCGGTTTCCTAGCTGCTATTTGACCATGAAGGCCTGATTCGCGCAGTCTCCTCTTAACAGTTGTTCTAGAGATGTGTCTGCTGCTAGAACTCTGTGTGCTTTTCATCTGATCTCTAATCTGAGCTGCTGTTAACTTGCGATTTCTGAGGCTGGTGACTCAGAGGACTTATCCTCAGCAGCAGAGGTGACTCTGGGTCTTCCTTTCCTCATGTGAGCCAGTTTTTTGCAGCGCTTGATGATTTTTGTGACTGCACTTGGCCAGACCGACTGACCGTCCTATGTTAAAGTAACGATGGCCACTCATTTCTCTTTACTTAAGTGATTGGTTCTTGCCATAATATGAATTCTAACAGTTGTCTGATGGTCCCAACTCCATTAATAAGGCAAGATATTCCACTAATTAACCCTGACAAGGCCCACCTGTGAAGTGAAAACCATTTCAGGTGACTACCTTATGAAGCTCATTGAGAGAACACAAAGGGTTTGCAGCGCAATCAAAAAAGCAAATGATGGCTACTTCGAAGAAACTAGAATATAAGACATGTTTTCAGTTATTTCACACTTTTTTGTTAAGTACATAATTCCACATGTGTTCATTCTTAGTTTTGATGCCTTCAGTGATAATTTACAATGTAAGAAGTCATGATAATAAAGAAAATGCATTGAATGTGAAGATGTGTCCAAACCTTTGGCCTGTACTGTAGTTATGATGGCATCTGCTATAAGTCACTAATGACAGTGAGCACATTATTGGCAATTTCTAAGTAGGTTTGTCATTTCTAATCAAATTAAATCAAGTCCAATATATAAACATTTCTTATTTAACTTGTGCCTTTGAAAAAAATATATTAATGCATCTGTGGTTGTACCTTGGTTAATATTTATACTTTTATTTACTGCATGTGTCCTGTTGTGTATATATGTATCTCTGTGTGTAAATTCTGTATTGTTTTTCTAATAGTTATCTGTATGTAGTATACACTGTTTGTTAACTAAAATACCAATAAATGGAGGAAAAAGCTAAAAATGTACCCCCCTCCACCTACAGGCGAGGACTGAACCCCCCCCACAGAGTGAAGTCCATCTCTATGACCACATTCACACATCAGGAAATTGAGTTCCTACAGAAACACAGCAATGAGGTATCAGGCACACTTTACACCAAAGGACTCAGCACCATATTTCACATTGTTAAACAGTATTTTTTATGGTCATTCCGGTTTTGATTCAGAAGCATCTTGGCATTTCCTGAACCCTGCATAGTCAACTTTATTGGCATTCCTCTCTCCCTTTTCTCTCCCATTTCTCGTCCTCCCCTCCCCCTACCCTTTACTTTCTCTCACCTCTCTCCCGGCTTTGCCACCACCCCCACCTCAATCCCCTCTTACCTCCCACTCTCCTCATTCCTCTGCCCCCCTGTAGGTCTGTAAACACATCTGGTTGGGCCTCTATGACGACAGGACATTAGTTGTTCCAGATTTCCGAGAACCACTGAAAGTAAAAGAGTTCCTTCAGGAAAAATATGAAAAGAAAAGATGGTAACATAAACTTTTTTTTTTTTTTTTGATATGTTTTGGGAAGATCTGACCCTGTTGTCAAAAGATCACAAACCAAAATATTTACTTCAGACCTTCACCCCTTGGATTCACTATGCACATAGTATAAATGGATATATAGACCAATATTTTATACTGGTACGGGTGCATACAGCTTTAAATAATGGCTATAAAGTCATGGGTGGTTAACCATATGTTTCAGTTTGATAGCGTGCTCTTCATTGTCACTTTCCTCTCTTACATGCAGTGTTGGTGGAAAGAGAACAACTTTAAAAACTGCTTTATAAGGGAAGGTCCCCTTCAATTTAAATACTTACCTTTATCCCAATCAAATAGGTAATTACCCATTTGTTGTACTTGCGTAGTGCCCAGTCAGTCAGGATCAGTTAGAAAAGTCTTCCTTTTATTTCCTTTCTTTCTTTGTTTTGAATACTCTGCATTTGTGTTGGTGTTCTTTCCTGGATGCCTAGGTATGTTCCTCCAGACCAGGCCAGGGCAGTAGCTAGTGTCCAGGCCTCTGTGTCTGGCTCCTCAGCCAGCAGCACCGGTAGTACCCCAGAAGTGCAACCCCTCAAGACCCTGCAGCTCAACAAGACCCCACTGCGCCAGGTAACAGAAATGTTTTATGAGGCTCTATTTGTCTATTAGATAAGTATCAATGATGTCTTTTAGAATTTGGATTTAACTCGACTTAATATGTGCGCTCCCCGCCCAGTCTCCGGGGCTAGGTCGCGCCCAGGCTCACAGCGCTGCTCAGGAGAAAAAGTTTGACTTGCTCTCTGACCTGGGAGGAGACATCTTTGCCGCTCCAGCCACTCAATCTGCCAGCTCTGCCAACTTTGCCAACTTTGCACATTTTCCAAGCCAGTCAGGTAAGCTAGCTCTAGCTTTCTCTCAAAGGTCCCAAAAGGTCCAACATTTCACTCAGACACTCGATACACAGTAATAACGATATTTAGAAGTGGGAAGCCTGGTATGTCATTATCCCACGCAATGCCCTGCCATTGTTTTTATTTCCACATTCATTGTTCATTTGTCCTTGTGTATGGCTGCAGCACCTCAGGGTAATTCAGATACCAACTTTGCCAACTTTGAGGCATTTGGAAACACTGCAATTCCATCCCATCTGAGCACGTCACCCCCCTCAAAGTCCTTTTCATCAGGTACCCCCCCCTCCCCACCATTGTCTTTCCTTCACTCTATCCACACACACTCACCCTCATCTTAGTATTTTTCTTATTTGTTTTGTACCCACTGTGTCCACTGGGCAATCCCTGTCTGTAATCACCTATAGATGCATGACGTTGATCATCACTACTGTTGAAAATTTGACGGAAGCACATTTCTCTTGGAAGATTTTAAAGGTTTTTAAACTAATGCTCAGAGCAGTGAGCATTTAAGACATGCCACGTTGTTAGCAATGTTGGAAAACACACCAACACGTCCTTTCAATTTGAATTAATTTGACAAAAGTGCTGTGAAAGGAGATACCCATTGGACATTTAGCCCTAAACCTCTTACAAAATACCATGCTTTTCCCTGAATCTTTAGTTTATTCTCTATTATTTGAGTGTGTGTGTAGTGTGTATGCACCCGGCATTTGATTTGTGAATATCTTATTATTTTATTTTTTTCCGAAAGGGGGAGGTGTGCCCATCCCGTCAATGTCTGGTGCCGTCCCTACCCAGTCCCAGACGGAGAGCCGCAGAGAGGATCGGTACGCTGCTCTGGCTGAGTTGGACAACGAGCTCAGCTCCTCTATTACCACAGCCAGCAATGTGCCAGGGTGAGAGACTGGCAGACACACATACACTAATTATAGCACTGCTAATAAATGTTTACCAGAAACCATGAATTTCATACACAGGACACATGAGGTTGATTAAGTCAATGTGCAACTTGTGTTGTTGAATAATGTTCCTCACAGGGTGAAATGGTGATGTGGATCACTTAGCCACTAGGAGAATGCATTAGGGATGTCCAGATCTCGAGATCGGATCGGCCCGATCTTTTCCTATTTTCCCGTGATCGGAGCTCGGCTACATTACCTGACAAGTCGCGCCGATCTTTACGTCCCCGCTAGTTACGGTTGACGGTAGTTGCGCAATACAAACCTCCGCGGCGGAGCAAAGCAAGCATGGCAGAAGAGTGGAAGTATTTTACTCTTGCGAGTGAAGACTGTCCTAAAGCTGTCCTAAATCACAGAAAGGTTGGTCGAATGTATTGCTCTTGACAACCAGCCCATCTCAGTAGTTGAGAATGTCGGACTAACTCGTCTTCTGGAAGTTTTGGACCCGCGCTACGCTCTGCCATCGAGACACTACATTGCAGACACAGCGATACCACAGCTGTACAGCAAAGTAAAAGAAACGATACAAAGTAAGTTGAACCGCAACGTTGTTGTTAGTTTCACTACGGATATTTGGAGCGCAGAGGTTTGCCCGATGTCCCTACTGAGCCTCACGGCGCACTGGGTTGATCCCGAGACTTCTGATTTAAAGCGTGCCGTGCTGCATGCTCATGAGTTCCGCGGGGCTCATACAGCAGAACATGTCTATTTGTCAATCTGTTTACACCATATTTAAGATGAGCAAGTGCATTTTATATTTGCTCAGTGGTCAGTGCACTTTATTTTTATTGACTTTATGGCAGCCTATGTTAAGCACTTACAAGCTAAAAGTGGATCTTGGATAGCACTTTCTTTTTGATAATACTGTACCAAGTCAGTGTTTTTCTTTTTACTTTTGTCTAAAATATTAAATTGAAGCTGACCTTTAATTCTGGGTAAGATTTTTCATTTCATGGGATTTACAATAATAATAGTAATGCTTTTTGATAAAATATTAGTCTAATAAAAAGTTGGGTTACTTGCTCAAAATATATTTGAGTTTGATCAATTTCAATATTAAAGGCAAAATATCGGATCGGGACTCGAAATCGGATCGGATTTGAGGTTAAAAGATCGGATAAGGATCGGAGGCTTAAAATGCTGATCGGGACATCCCTAGAATGCATACATTGGAATCCCAACTAAAATCTTCAAATCCAGTCAACAGTTTCCTTTCAAATTAATGAGACATCCGTTCACAGCTATAATGTCTGTTTAAAAAAATAAAATAAAAAATAAAAAATGCAAACTATTACCCGTATTAGTTAGGGATCGACTGAATTGGATTTTTATTTTAGTGCCGATGCCGATACCAAATTTCTTTTCATCAGCCTTAGCCGATGACCACCTGGTTGAGCTGCCGATTTTCTTGAGCTGATATTTGGAGACGATTTCTCCCTCAATTTACATCATAAAAATGACAATGATGATAATAAATGTTACAATTCTCAATAAAAAAAAAAAAATGTATTTAACTTTAGAAAACAATATACAGATGAACAATTGAAGAAGAACAAGTAGATAAACAATATTTGAAGTATTTTTGGTCTTTGCCTTTTCATCTCCCATGCTCACCAATATATCGCAGATTTTGCAGCAAGCCTTACCTGGAGTAGAATGGGTAAAAAGCTGCCACACTGGATCTGCTCTGCCAATTCTTTAAAAAGAATAAACAGAAACACAGATCCAGGTCACTTCTGCAATCATTGTACATTCATATCATCCAAATGATGTGCACTGCATAACTATGCAAGGCTAAAAGGCTTTCATCAACATCTACAACAAGCTCTCCTTCAGGTGGCACAGCTCTCTCTCATACATTGTTGAGATTTGTGTGTCCGTCTGAGTGAGACACACCACATGCGTAAAAACCTCAACCAGGTGGTCGCTGAATAAAACTCCCACAAATACCACGGAACAACGTCGGCATTACCTAATCCTATGACCAGCGTTCCTAATAATGTAGCCTAAAAATAGCCTACAACTACAAATTTGTAGCTCCCTAAATACAATGGCAAGCAGTTTTATAGACGAAGCATTCTGCATTTTCCATTTGGACCAACAAACTTGCTTAGCTATAGTTGCAAGCACATATAGAGCAACGGGTTTCCACTTTCAAGGTGTAGAGCAATATTTCAGTTAAGTCAAACAGTTAAAAGATGCTTTGAAAGTTACACTTATGCTTACCTTTGTCTTGAAGAGCAGGCTTCAAGCACTCTGCTATTGGGGGAGGGGCAGTGCATGGTCTGCACGTGAACTGCAGCATCTCTCTAGCACCGCAGAGCTACGTGTGTGGACGCCCGTCTGTAAATATTGCCGGGAAAATGTGCGAACGCAGCAGCAGCCTAACGATAAATCGGCCAATCTCTAGTATCAGTTCTAAAGGTTAATTAATGCCTGTCATGCGTGTTGCATATGGATGTAACATCATCTAATTAGGGCATTTTCTTCACAGGAACTTATTTGGACCAGTGCTTGGTTCATCGCCTGCCCAGAATCCACCTGTGTTACCCAGCATGCAGCATGGCTTTGGAGGTGGTTATAGTGACTTCTACTACAGTGGTGCATACAAAATTAAAATACATTTTCGGACTAATTTTGCAACTCTCCACCTGCATTTCATCTAGCCGTCCCATCCACAAATCCCTTCGTTGCCGCAGCCGTTGCCCCGGAGATGGCCACCAACCCTTTCCAGACCAACGGCAGAGCTCCAGCTGCGGGTGTGTGCATTTGTATATTTAATGACACCTTATTTAATTAAACATTTTTGTTTCTTTGATGTAACTCCGTTACATTGCCAAGAGGCTTTGTGATTTGACAACATATTCAGAATTTACTCGTGTGTGTGTGTGTGTGTGTGTGCGTGTGCATGCATTTACACACATGCTGTGTGTGTGTGTGTGTGTGTGTGTGTGTCTCGTAGCCTCGTTTGGCACTGGCTCTATGAGCATGCCTGCCGGCTTTGGAAATGCATCTTCCTACTGCCTCCCGACCAGTTTCAGCGGAAACTTCCAGCAGCAATTCCCTGGCCAGGCTCCCATCCCTTACTCTCAACCCGGGGCCTACCACCCTCAGTCTAATGGTTAGTGGCCTCCCACACCCCTCTGTCCTCTTATCCTGTTTCACCTGTGCAGTGCCTTTCAGGGATTTAGGTCACGTGCAACATTTTTCTTTCATGAAATTGTGTTTGTCTTGCTGAGACTGCAGCACATTAAAAGTGACTTGTCAGTGGCAGCTGCTGCACAGTGATAAAAGGTTGCATTCAGGGTACAAAGCTTTAGGGTTTCTGCTCTGTGCACCACTCATAAGGCTCTGTTCACACCTGAATGCAATCAAAACGCTTGGCTCTTTTGTTGATTTTCTCCCCTCCTCTTCACAGTTTTAAGCCGCCTACACATGATATGCGGTTTGCTCTCTGCGCGCATTTGGTAGGGCGCAGAGGGTCATCAAGGGTGGCTAGGTAACAAAATGCTGTGATCTCATTGGTTGCACTTTCGAAAGTTTGGCGGCAACTAGATCAGAAGTTGAAATAATTTGAATTTTGAGCAGAAATCATTGGAACGGCCAGCGCAAAACGTTTTTGCCACCTATCATGTGTAGCCGACTTAAGTCCCTTAGTGGTTAGGGTAGTTTATCTTTGACCCTTTATATCCTATTTTTGGTCGCTGTGTGTGTGTGTATATAACAGTTGCAGTGAAATATATTGCACATGGCTGCTTAACAGCAGGAGAGAGCAGACTCAACCCTTCCCCTGTATCACCCCTAGGCCCTGCATTCCCAGTCTACGGACAGAACAAGTCCTCCATGACGCCCTTTGGGCAGCCCTTGGCTGGCCCTGGCATGTCCAATAACCCATTCATGGTGAGCATGCTTTGCTTTTGTTTTTCCAGCTTTTGGGGTTAAAGAAGGCAATAAAGAAGGTACTGTGGGGGCTTTTATAAGTTTTGGGAAACGATTATACTGATTGATTTCATTAAAAAAAATCCTACTAATAACATTAATTTGAAGGGATAATTTTCAGAATGTTTCAGGTGGTGTCTTACATCCATCCCTTTCTTATTCCAGGCGGGAGCCCCAGCCGGGTCATTCCCTTCAGCAGGTTCTACCAACCCTTTCCTGTAGCACAACTCCCAGTCCTTGCCACCAGAGGGCAGCATGCAGCACATATTCAACGCATCCGTTCCATCATGCAATTAGTGGCAGTACAGTCTTTTTTAAAAACACTATTTTTTCTTTTTTTCATAAAAAGAAGTTTACAACACTATGAAGGAATACAAATGGCTATATTGGAACCTAAGGGACTGTTACGCGGAGAGAGAAAAATGTACTGTTTGGACTATATACAATACATTATATGCTTTTTATTTTATGTTTACAACTGTAAGCTCTGTGCATATCATAATATGTAATCACAATTAAGTACATGTTATGTATAACAAGGACTGAGTTGACAAGGGTGAGTATATGCATACCTTATGGAAAAAAAACCTCCACTACAAAGTGTCTAGGGGGTAAGGGTATAGACTTTAAGATTATTAACAGGGTTCCATCCAAATCCAGATCTCTGGTTTGAAGCAACCAGGATGATAGTATTTCATTTTCAAAAGGGATTTCTTTTTGTTATTTCAGCTTAATTGTGGCTATACTGACACTAAGATGCAAAATGTCATTTATTAACTTACAAGTTGCCTATAACCCAAAGCAACCACTTTTTTTTTTTTTTTTTTTAAACACCAAACAGGTGGCTGGGATCCAGCATTGATCCAGGACTATTTGTCATGCTTTTAATAATATTGCCAATATTTGTGAAATTTGTGAAGGGTAGCCACTAAATTGTAGTTTGAAACCATGGGCAGGTCCTCGAAAATGAGGACTGCATAGACTTCAGATGTTTCAGCCCACCAGGCAAAGGGGCAGGCATGTATACTAAAGCACAAATGGAGGAAAGAGACAAGAAGTGCAGGCTTGAAGATGATCATTTCTATGTCCTGTTACCCTAACTAATCTATAAATATTGTTAAGTATACTCTAAGTAACGTTTCTCCTGCTTTCAGATATTCACCATATTTTAGGAATATGATAAAGACAAAAGAAAAGACTTAAGGTTTTAGGGTTGTGGGTGTAACCCAAATTGGGTTGCAGTCAAAACAAGCAAAGTAGTTATTTACAAGGTTGTAGCGGGTGACTTATCCTCTGGACCCTTTTGGGGAATGACCAGTTTACCAGACCCTGCCTTTTAACACAAAATATTTATGAAATGTTAAGTTGTATTCACTACACTTCCTTGACATCTGTCTTTTTATTTGCCTTCTGGTGAAAAAGCTTATGGAGTGAAGATCAGGGTAAGGAGAAATATTGATCTCCCTCCAGATTCCTTTACATTATGAAGGCAAGGAAAAGACCAGATTAATTAAGGGATTATTCCGTTACTGGATCAGCCTGGGACTCTGGAGAACTAGTGTCTCGATTGTGCCACCAATGACTAACAATGAATTGGACAATGTGTTTATTGTCTTTACAAGAAGAGGTGAGGAAATGTGTACATATATAAATATATGTATAAATAAATTAAAAGATTTTTAACTACAATTTTGTGTAACCATGTTTTTGGATTATTCCATCAGAGAGGTGACTAAATACACTCCGTTGCCAGTTTAGTAGGTGCACTCAGTCAAGTAAGTAAGTAAGACTAGCTAAACATCTGTGCTGTTACAACTTTTGTAAAGGTTATAATAGTATTTTTATTGTTGAAGCTAATATGTTTACTAGTATCTTGTCCATTTAATATCTGTCAAAGAGTAGATTGAATATTATTGGAAACATCTCACACTAAACCACAAACTAATGTTAAAATAAACACCAAAACCCAACACTATAATTTCCATAGACTTTTAGCAAGGCGCAGTTAATAGGCAACTAGGAATATATGCTTTGTTGGTGTACCATGCCCTGTTCACCATTGTGTTCAAACTGTTTTCTTTGTCATTTCCCATGTAGCTACTAGTTTGGACCTAAAAATCTGTGTATGCATTAAGAGAAAGTGTCGTTGCCATGACAACACAAAACGTTGACATGGCGTCCCTGTTACCAGACCAGTTGTTTGAAACGTCTGGACGCGGTCCTGCACCCAATACCAATTTTTATTCTTTAATAATCACCAAGTCAGATGTAAGTATTTATATTTTTCAACTGTCATAACTCTGGGTAAAATTTAGTTGTCAAAATTTCTCTCGGCGTTGATAGTTTACTTATCGTTAACTTCACGTTAACCTAACGTTAACGTTAGCTAGCTAGCGTTAGGTAAAGTAACAGTTAGCTAGCGACAGCTAACTAAACCTGCCACATACAACCTGGATTAACGTTAGCTAGTGTTAGAAAAAACCAACGACGTGTTCTTTGATTTGATGAGG
>NC_045744.1:27364759-27370933 GCF_008692095.1 Etheostoma spectabile
GCTGGGGGTCCAATTGAGAATTAAGACAAGGTTGAATGAAAACAGCATGATGAAGATGATAAGATAAAAACAATACGACACAAAACATGATACTGACAGCGGACTTGATTCATGCTTCTCCCTTATGGAGTCACATGAGACCAGTCCTGAATATTTCTAAATCACACACATTTATTCCCTGCACCAGGGGTCGGTTCCTTTTCACCTGGTGTATCCAAACCCATTCTCATTGACTGCAGTTCTCATTGGGCCGTCTTGACCTCTTCACTGAGACAAAAGATGATAATTATTTGATGATATGGAGCCTACACCATTGGATTAAATCATATCTTCTCGACCCAACAGCATACTTAAACAGACATACATTGTTTTCATAACATTGTGTTTAACTTTTTATAACTCAACATTAGCTAGCGAACAATTTTAACTATTTTTATGGTAGCATTAGCGAGTTATATATATATAGATATATATATATATATATATCTATATATATAGATATACCCTGACTCTATGTAATAGTTCAGCTAACCTCGATGAACACAGGAGTTTCTGTTCTACTTTTTTGTAATCTATTGCTTATTTCGACTGTTTCACAGTCCCTTTTTCTATAGTATTACTATATTATAGCGTTAAGGGTTAAACAAAAATGCATTCAAGAAATAAGATTAGTGTTTTTATAGCTTGTATATCCAACACCACACTGATCCTTTGAATGGTCACTTCCAGGTGATATGGAGATGGTGGAAGATATCCCCGAGAACTGTAGACAGGAACACCAAACCTGGGGAGCTCATGGAGTCTCACCAGGACTTCTTGGATGACAGTGTGCTGCAAAGTAAGGACTTATGACTTAGGACACATCACACACGACTTAGCACACTAGCCTCTTAACTTGTAACTGGAGGGTAATAGACCGTCTTCAAGAAAGATGGTTTTGACATGTCATTGCAGGAAAAGCAAAGGAGTAAATAAGAAAGTGAATAATGGCTAAATTCCATTAAGCTGCTTCAGTTTCAGGGGCCGTCCTGGTATTGTGCATGCTGGCTCGCTGTTACATGGATCAAGGAAGACTTGAATGGAACAGATCATTAATGTTATTACTGCAGATATTTTGACTTGTCATAGAAGTACACATTACATTTTGTTTAAATACATTGCATAATTCCAGTAAGGGCCAGCTTCTGTGGATAGGTATGCATCATCTATGCTTCAACAAGCTTAGGCATAATTTTTAGTATTGTCTGTCTAAAGTAGACCTGCAAGAAATGCATTATATAGTGCTTTATACAGGTATTTATCACTTTGTATTCAGATTGTGTCTTGTGCATGTTGTGTGTGAACAAATTGAATGTTTGAATATGGATGACAAGTAAAATAATGGGCTTCTTCCCAGGGGAGGTCGGTATGGTTTTCGGTCATCGAATCTTGGACTACATCAAGGCTTTGTGCCAAGGCCATTTTGATTATCTAGAGCGCCTGTCCGACTCGTTACTTCTGCGGATAATAAATTATCTAGAACTAGAGGATGTGGGTCAGCTTGGACGAACGTCACGCAGGTTCATGCAGGTGAGTTCCAAAAAAAATTTACCCTGAGATAAGAAACATTAAAGGTCCCATATTGTTTTTCATGTATCCTTTTATTGTAAAACAGATCGAGATGCTATATAAATATTGTGATAGTATCAAAACACTTAACAGGGAAAGGCACACAACTGATATTCCTAAACTGTGCCTTTAAATGAGCCGTCAGGACTTTGATACGGTTGTGATGTCACAGCTATACTATATATAGGTAGACAGTGCCATAAGAGTCATTCCCCGTCTGCATTGATGGTGCAGAACCTCCGATAATGCAGATGAGGAAAACTCAGAAACGCTGACCAATCAGAGCAAACTGGGCTTTTTCAGGAGGGGAGCTTAAAAAAGACAGGCTCTTAGGAGTGTTTCAGACAGGAGGAACACAGGTACAGTCAGACAGACAGTTCGAGAAAAATTATTTGGTTTTTGAACATTAAAATATGTAAACATGTTCTAGTAGAAGCCCAAAATTAAAGTATGATTCTGAAAATGAGCATAATATGGGACCTTTAACTTTAAGATTTCACCATTGCTCATTTTGCCTTTTTCTATCAAGTGAATTAATCACTATGAATAGGGCTATTCAATTAATTGCAATTTTATCAAAATTGCCATATGAACTAGTGCAATATCAAAATTGCAGGGGGGCACAATATTTGTTAGAGGCAAATCGTGTCAAACCGTTCTAAAATAAAGTATTGTGGGGCTGCGGAGATGTCCCGGCCTACTAAATAAAAAAATAAAAGAAATCACATTTCAATATTTGTTTTTAATTTCTTTATATATTTCAATGAGAATAATGATACAAACATCATGAATCATGAATCCTACCGCAATCGCAATATCAGTCCAAATAATCCCAATTAGAAATTTTCCTCATGTCGTGCAGCCCTAATTCTGAATAACCAGTAATTAAATCTAAAGTAAAGTAATTCTTTAGATTGTTGTAATACATTGGGAATTATAAAAATGCAATACAATCAGCTGTTATGTTTATTCTAATATTCGCTATGCTTCTCTACTCCTCTGTGTTCCTCAGCTATGTGGATCAGAGGGGTTTTGGGAGCAGGTAGTGCAGCGGCGCTGCAACACAGTGCCGGCTGAGGTTGGGTCTCTGGCGCTCGAGGTGGGCTGGCGCCGCATCTTCTTCACCAGCAAGCTGCAGCTGCAGAAGCTGATCAGCCGCAGGAGGCTGAAGACTGAGGAGCATCAAGAAGGACAGGCCCCTGAATCCGATTCAGAGGAATCTCCTGATGAAAGCTCAGAGACAGAGCAGACATTCGGTTCTGAGGAGAAGAAGTAAAGGAGAATGCCATACAGACAAGACACTGAGTTAATCCTTTTGTCTGATGTTGCTAAGTTCTGTTTCTGTTGTATTGAAATGCCATTTATACACATTCCTTATCCTAAAAGGAGTTGTGTATTGATTATAATATCTTTTTATATTTGTCAATTGTAAATTATTTGTTTATGTTTGTTTGATATGATTTTTTAGTTGTCAATCCTGATATCCATTGTGCCATGACTTTTCTGACGTAGCACACATTAATAACACGGACAGAAAATACCACAGGACCATATCTTTTGTTCATTGTAATATACAATATTGTAAGTTCTAGATGTAATTTAAATTTTTAAATTTAATATGCAGTTCTGCTGTCTGTGTCATTTCATTTTTTTTTATAAATTTTTTTATTGAAGGAATTGCACAATACAGGTTGCATATGTCAAACAATACATTTCCCTTCAGTTTTTATTTTTTAATAAACAGGAACAAAATTACCCCTCACCTACCCTTCCCGTCCCATATGCTTGGCAGTTAGTGCGTTCACACCACCACCAAAAATAAATAAATAATAATAATTAAAATAATAATAATAATAATAAATAAATAAATAAATACAAAAAAAATTAACTAAATGATATTAATGTACATTTTCACAGCCATGCATCAACATTTCATTAAACATACTTACAAGACAAGTACAAGTAAAACGTCTGTGTCATTTCTGAACTCACTCGGAGTTAAACCTCAGTAACTACTTGCCACCTTACGATGAGACTCAACTTTACTTGAGGGGAGACAAACTAATGGTAAGATATTTTTGTTATAATGCACGCTTGGTAACACATCAATATGATGCTTCACTTTAATTGGGTGGCTAAATAGTGAGGCATTGAGATTTAGCAGTCTACTCAAATAACATTATCTGGTCATTGTGAAGTTTGATACTCGCACATTGTTAGATCCCGGTATTCCCCTGTCCAGGGGGGTGCTGGACCAGCTCTCCGTTTAAAGGGTCCGATCCTCCTAAGCTTATGGGTATTACCCTAGTTGTGCCTCAAAACCTTGTCACGCACATGCCCATGGTCCAGCCAGAGGACGTCATCAACATTGAAGCAAGAGCTTGATGGTGACCTGGACGTTATCTAAGAGCCGATAAAGGGGCTCTTCTTGATGTGCAGCGCGCATCCAGATTGTTATTATTTTTTCATATACTCAAAAATGTGGGAATACGAAGATGGCACCAGAGTGTCACTCATTCACTGATGGCGGTCTGCTGATGCGGTCCACGTTATCGCTTTAAGGGATAAAGCACACGATTTCCCACTACCCCCAGGACGCCAGCTCTCAGACCGAAGGGGTGGTAAGGACTTGGGATGATTACCATCAGGAGGTCATCGAGACAGAAGCTTCACTCCTTCAGTCTACCCGGGCTGAGGCAGTTCGCCAGTAAAACTACTGACCAACACCCCAGCTCAACACGGGGAAACGGAGTGACAGCGTCAGGGCCAGAAGTCTGAGAAGCACCTTGTTGCCAAGGCGACAACTGAGGAACCGCTGGCGACACCGAACACGGGGACCCCTGATGGAGAGGTGCCTTTGAGGATTTGTCATCACTCCGCACCCATGCCTTGATGAGTATGTGTCCATAGATTGTGGACCCGAACTCCATCTCCCCTGTCTTGTCGCCCCACACGTCGACGTCCTCACACCTTCTGCCTGAGTCCGACGACGACGACCTCATGCAAAACGGGGGATGACAGCTGGCAGCGTCTGATTCAAGGCGAGGGTGTCAAGTAAGTGAGATCATGCCGCACGAAGAGGGGGAATCAAGGGTTAGTAGGGGACTTTCTAATGGTTGCATTGTAACTGTCCTGGGCTGTGAGGAACTTTCCGAGCTAGATAGTATAATGAGTAAGTGACAGCTGAAGCCAATAAAAGTATTACCCAGAATAGTTGGATTGCAGGATTGATATATACCACCTTACAGGAATAATGTGTGTTTTCAAGAATTAATCACCATATACAGAAAAAATTGTGTCTCAAGAATTAAGATTGTCAGAAAAATGTTGAACAACTGAATCATATGTATTTTCCATTAACAAAGTATGAAGCCGGGAGCTTCATAGGAACTGTGTAACTGAAAATGTTAAGAATTATGATTAAAGTTAAACTGTGGGGTAGATGGAGTAAGAAGAAGGGCAAATATTCAGGCTGTTAGAACATGTCCAGGCTTGTTGAGAAATCAGAGTTGGGTGTTACCAGATGACTATTGGAGGAAAGGAACCAATGGGGTTTTTGTGGTCAAACAGTATAAAAGACAGAAATAGGCAAGAATCGAGGCTATTCCTGGTAGTTCTCGGAGGGGCGCAGACAGGACAAATAGATCTCCACACAACACAGCCTTGAGGAAGAAAAGAGTTGGGATTTGGACATTAAAAAGCAAAAGAAAATTCAGAAAACTCTTCAGTGGAATGCGAGACAGAAGCCACAGAGGTAGCCACTAGCCAACCCAGCTGAAGGAGTAATTCGGACTCTGAGTTTTCTTTGTTTCAACTGCCTCAAAGGCTGTGGAATTATAGACACTTTGAAGACTTTGTACAAAGTTTCAGGGTTCTAACAGATTGCACAGCCGAGGGTAGAAGAAAAGGGCGCGGTCCCCGGCCAGGGTGACACGCTCCTCTCCCAACACTACAAAAAGAAGATTGCCAAATTCATCCAAGCTCAACATCGCACCCGTTTTGCCCTTTAAACATTATTATCAATTATTAGGATTTGACCAGTATAGCTGATAGAATTACAGTAATCAATTTTAAGGGAGTTTTGACTTTTAATCATTTTATCGAGTTTTACCAATATACAAAATCAGATACGTGTTTGTATTTATTCATTGATCAATTCTATTCTCAATCATTAAGTGTATGCTTGCCCTTGATCTATTTTGCAATAAATATATAACTACTGCATTTAAAGTACAAGAAGGAGACATTGGGTTATTTCACTTTTTAGGTGTGATTAATTGGGTGTAGTGAGTTTAAACATCTACAAAGGTTCTTTAGGTTGCTCTAGCCACTGAAATAACATACCTTAGGGCCTATTTTCCTGGCCCCTAAAACATATCCTAGCAACTTACAAGTGCCCTGATCAATGAGAAAGAGAGCTGTGAACGTGCGCGGCTGAGGGGTACCTAGCTCTAGGGCTATTCAGTCAGGTGCTGTTTCAGGCAAGCAGGGTAGACGCCGGATGAAGACAGTTAGAAGCTAGGCGAATCTCTCGACACCAGCTAAACAGTCCTCTGTCATACCTAA
>NC_045744.1:27370958-27371642 GCF_008692095.1 Etheostoma spectabile
GTTAATTTCAGTGGCTAGAGCAACCTATAAGAACCTTTGTAGATGTTTAAACTCACTACACCCAATTAATCACAACCTTAAAAAGTGAAATAACTCAATGTCTACTTCTTGTACTTTAAATGCAGTAGTTATATATTTTATTGCAAAATAGAGCAAGGGCAAGCATACAACTTAATGATTGAGATAGAATTGATCAATGAATAATACAAAACACTTATCTGATTTTGTAATATTGGATAAACTCGATAAAATGATTAAAAGTCAAAACTCCCTTAAAATGATTAACTTGTAAATTCTATCAGCTATACTGGTCAATCCATAATAATTGATTATAGTTTAAAGGGCAAAACCTGGTTCGAAGTTGAGCTTGGATGAATTTGGCAATCTTCTTTTTTGTAGTGGTGGGAGAGGAGCGTGTCACCCTGGCCGGGGACCGCGCCCTTTTCTTCTACCCTCGCTGTGCAATCTGTTAGAACCCTGAACTTTGTACAAAGTCTTCAAAGTGTCTATAATTCCACAGCCTTTGAGGCAGTTGAAACAAAGAAAAACGTCAGAGTCCGAATTACTCCTTCAGCTGGGTTGGCTAGGTGGCTATCCTCTGTGGCTTCTGTCTCGCAATTCCACTGAAGAAGTTTTCTGAAGTTTTCTTTTGCTTTTTTAATGTCCAAATCCCAACTCTTTTCT
>NC_045744.1:27371667-27381249 GCF_008692095.1 Etheostoma spectabile
AAACAACAAAACAGGAAGAGGGAAGAACACAGGACGGACGGACCTTTTCCAGACCAACAGCAAACACGGCAGAGCTGCCACTAATCGGGTGTGTGCCATTTAAATTGTATATTTAATGGACAAACCCGAAAGAACGGTTGATTGGGGTAATTACAAAAAACCAACTACAGTTTTGTTTCTGTCTTTTCCTTTCCTCCTTCGGTTGATGTAGAAGGGACAATAAACAGGTTCTTGATAGATGGTAGACACTCCGTCAGTGGGAACGGAGGTAGGGACCACACTAAACGAGTGGAAAAATCCGTTTACAGTAATGCCAGACTAACAAAGGGAAAGGGAGGGAAAAAAAAAGGGGATTTGCCAAGAAGAGAAAAAGGAAAAGGAGTACTTTTGTGATTTGTAGCGAACAACATTATTCATCATTTGGGGGGCCAAGAACGATACGGAACGGGGTATACTCGTGGTGTAGTTAGTGTGAATGTGTTGAATTAGTTGGTGATTGCCGAATAGTGCATGGCATTTTACACAACAAACATGCTGTGTGTGTGTGTGTTGTGTTAGTGTATGGATGTTTGTGTCTCGATAACCCAGGGAAGACTCAAAGTAGAGGAAAGGATATAATTGGCACTGGACACTAGGGGAGAAACCTCATGACATTGACAAGAAAGTACAAAGAGCAGGTACATGAGAAGAGGGAGGGAAATCCGCTGGGGGGTGGAAAACATAAAGCCTGCCCTGCCTTCCGCCAAGCTACTTTAGGAAATAACTAGAGGTCATCTAGGCTTCCTACTGGGAAAGGGAAAAAAGAAAGACTCTTTTACTGTGGGGAAGAGACGAAGATAAACGACAAAATAAACTAAAGAGCCGAATATGAAGAAGAAAAAAAAAAGGAAGCGAAACAAAGGGGAAGGAGAACGTGGAGAACCATACCGGCGAAGCCATGATTTCCGATCAGCGGAAACATTCCCAGAGCAGTGAGAGCAATTCCCCGTGCCAGTGCTCCCACTCCCTTAACTCTCAACCCGGGCCTACCACCCTCAGTCTAATGGTTAGTGGCCTCCCACACCCCTCTGTCCTCTTATCCTGTTTCACCTGTGCAGTGCCTTTCAGGATTTATGGTCACGTGCAACATTTTTCTTTCATGAAATTGTGTTTGTCTTGCTGAGACTGCAGCACATTAAAGTGACTTGTCAGTGGCAGCTGCTGCACGTTAAAAAGGTTGCATTCAGGGTACAAAGCTTTGGGTTTCTGCTCTGTGCACCACTCATAAGGCCTGTTCACACCTGAATGCAATCAAACGCTTGGCTCTTTGTTGATTTTCTCCCCTCCTCTTCACAGTTTTAAGCCGCCTACACATGATAGGGTTTGCTCTCTGCGCGCATTTGGTAGGGCGCAGAGGGTCATCAGGGTGGCTAGGTAACAAAATGCTGTGATCTCATTGGTTGCACTTTCGAAGTTTGGCGGCAACTAGATCAGATTGAAATAATTTGAATTTTGAGCAGAAATCATTGGAACGGCCAGCGCAAAACGTTTTTGCCACCATATCATGTGTAGCCGACTTAAGTCCCTTAGTGGTTAGGGTAGTTTATCTTTGACCCTTTATATCCTATTTTTGGTCGCTGTGTGTGTGTGTATATAACGTTGCAGTGAAATATATTGCCATGGCTGCTTAACACGCAGGAGAGCGACTCAACCCTTCCCTGTATCACCCCTAGGCCCTGCATTCCCAGTCTACGGACAGAACAAGTCCTCCATCGCCCTTTGGGCAGCCCTTGGCTGGCCCTGGCATGTCCAATAACCCATTCATGGTGAGCATGCTTTGCTTTGTTTTTCCAGCTTTTGGGGTTAAAGAAGGCAATAAAGAAGGTACTGTGGGGGCTTTTATAGTTTTTGGGAAACGATTATACGATTGATTTCATTAAAAAATCCTACTAATAACATTAATTTGAGGGATATTTTCAGAATGTTTCAGGTGGTGTCTTACATCCATCCCTTCTTATTCCAGGCGGAGCCCCAGCCGGGTCATCCCTTCAGCAGGTTCTACCAACCCTTTCCTGTAGCAACTCCCGTCCTTGCCCCCGAGGGCAGCTGCAGCACATATTCACACGCATCCGTTCCATCATGCATTAGTGGCAGTACAGTCTTTTTAAAAACACTATTTTTTCTTTTTTTCATAAAAAGAAGTTACAACACTATGAGGAATACAAATGGCTATATTGGAACCTAAGGGACTGTTACGCGAGAGAGAAAAATGTTACTGTTTGGACTATATACAATACATTATATGCTTTTTATTTTATGTTTACACTGTAAGCTCTGTGCATATCAAATATGTGTAATCACAATTAAGTACATGTTGTATAACAAGGACTGAGTTGACAGTGGTAGTATTGCATACCTTATGGAAAAAAACCCTCCACTACAAGTGTCTAGGTAAGGGTATAGACTTTAAGATTATTAACGGGTTCCATCCAAATCCAGATCTCGGTTTGAAGCAACCAGATGATAGTATTTCATTTTCAAAAGGGATTTCTTTTTGTTATTTCAGCTTAATTGTGGCTATACTGACTAAGATGCAAAATGTCATTTATAACTTACAAGTTGCCTATAACCCAAAGCAACCACTTTTTTTTTTTTTTTTTTTTAAACACCCAACAGGTGGCTGGATCCGCATTGATCCGGACTATTTGTCATGCTTTTTAATAATATTGCCAATTTTTGTGAAATTTGTGAAGGGTAGCCACTAAATGTAGTTTGAAACCAGGGCAGGTCCTCGAAAATGGACTGCATAGACTTCAGATGTTTCAGCCCACCAGGCAAAGGGGCAGGCATGTATACTAAAGCACAAATGGAGGAGAGACAAGAAGTGCAGGCTTGAAGATGATCATTTCTATGTCCTGTTACCCTAACTAATCTATAAATATTGTTAAGTATACTCTAAGTACCGTTTCTCCTGCTTTCAGATCATTCACCATATTTTAGAATATGATAAAGACAAAGAAAAGACTTAAGGTTTTAGGTGTTGTGGTGTACCCAAATTGGGTTGCAGTCAAAAACAAGCAAAGTGTTATTTACAAGTTGTAGCGGGTGATTATCCTCTGGACCCTTTTGGGAATGGCCAGTTTACCAGACCCTGCCTTTTAACACAAAATATTTATGAAATTTTAAGTTGTATTCACTACACTTCCTTGACTCTGTCTTTTTATTTGCCTTCTGGTGAAAAAGCTTATGGAGTGAAGATCGGGTAGAGAAATATTGATCTCCCTCCAGTCCTTTACATTATGAAGGCAAGGAAAGACCAGATTATTAAGGGATTATTCCTTTACTGGATCAGCCTGGACTCTGGAGACTAGTGTCTCGATTGTGCCACCAATGACTAACAATGAATTGGACAATGTGTTTATTGTCTTTACAAAGAGGTGAAATGTGTACATATATAATATATGTATAAATAAATTAAAATTTTTAACTACAATTTTGTGTAACCATGTTTTGGATTATTCCATCAGAGAGGTGACTAAATACACTCCGTTGCCAGTTTAGTAGGTGCACTCAGTCAATTAAGTAAGTAAGACTAGCTAAACATCTTTGCTGTTACAACTTTTGTAAGGTTATAATAGTATTTTTATTGTTGAAGCTAATATGTTTACTAGTATCTTGTCCATTTAATATCTGTCAAAGAGTAGATTGAATATTATTGGAACATCTCACACTAAACCACAAACTAATGTTAAAAAACACCAAAACCCACACTATAATTTCCATAGACTTTTAGCAAGGCGCATTTAATAGGCAACTAGGAAATATGCTTTGTTGGTGTACCATGCCCTGTTCACCATTGTGTTCAAACTGTTTTTTTTGTCATTCCCATGTACTACTAGTTTGGACCTAAAATCTGTGTAGCATTAAGAGAAAGTGTCGTTGCCATGACAACACAAAACGTTGACATGGGTCCCTGTTACCAGACCAGTTGTTTGAAACGTCTGGACGCGGTCCTGCACCCAATACCAATTTTTTTCTTTATAATCACCAAGTCAGCATGTAAGTATTTATATTTTTCAACTGTCATAACTCTGGGTAAAATTTAGTTGTCAAAATTTCTCCGCGGTTGATAGTTACTTATCGTTAACTTCACGTTAACCCTACGTTAACGTTAGCTAGCTAGCGTTAGGTAAAGTAACAGTTAGCTAGCGACAGCTAACTAACCCTGCCACATACAACCTGGATTAACGTTAGCTAGTGTTAGAAAAAACCAACGACGTGTTCTTTGATTGATGAGGACGAGAGAGGCTGGGGGTCCAATTGAGAATTAGACAAGGTTGAATGAAAACAGCATGATGAAGATGATAAGATAAAACAATACGACACAAAACATGATCCTGACAGCGGACTGATTCATGCTTCTCCCTTATGCTTCACATGAGACCAGTCCTGAATATTTCTAAATCACACACATTTATTCCCTGCACCAGGGTCGGTTCCTTTCTCACCTGGTGTATCCAACCCCCATTCTCATGACTGCAGTTCTCATTGGCCGTCTTGACCTCTTCACTGAGACAAAAGATGATAATTATTTGATGATATGGAGCCTACACCATTGGATTAAATCATATCTTCTCGACCCAACAGCAACTTAAACACATACATTGTTTTCATAACATTGTGTTTAACTTTTTATAACTCAACATTTAGCTGCGAACAATTTTAACTATTTTTATGTGTAGCATTAGCGAGTTATATATATATAGATTATATATATATATAATATCTATATATATAGATATACCCTGACTCTATGTAATAGTTCAGCTAACCTCGATGAACACAGGAGTTTCTGTTCTACTTTTTTGTAATCTATTGCTTATTTCGACTGTTTCACAGTCCCTTTTTCTATAGTATTACTATATTAAGCGTTAAGGGTTAAACAAAAATGCATTCAAGAATAAGATTAGTGTTTTTATAGCTTTGTATCCAACACCACACTGATCCTTTGAATGGTCACTTCCAGGTGATATGGAGATGGTGAGATATCCCCGAGAACTGTAGACAGGAACACCAAACCTGGGGACTCATGGAGTCTCACCGGACTTCTTGGATGACGTGTGCTGCAAAGTAAGGACTTATGACTTAGGACACATCACACACACTTAGCACCTAGCCTCTAAACTTGTAACTGGAGGGTAATAGACCGTCTTCAAGAAAGATGGTTTTGACATGTCATTGCAGGAAAAGCAGGAGTAAATAAGAAAGTGATAATGGCTAAATCCCATTAAGCTGCTTCAGTTTCAGGGGCCGTCCTGGTATTGTGCATGCGGCTCGCTGTTACATGGATCAAGGAAGACTTGAATGGAACAGATCATTAATGTTATTACTGCAGATATTTTGACTTGTCATAGATACACATTACATTTGTTTAAATACATTGCATAATTCCAGTAAGGGCCAGCTTCTGTGGATAGGTATGCATCATCTATGCTTCACAGCTAGGCATAATTTTTAGTATTGTCTGTCTAAAGTAACCTGCAAGATGCTTATATAGTGCTTTATACAGGTATTTATCACTTTGTATTCATTGTGTCTTGTGCATGTTGTGTGTGAACAAATTGATGTTTGAATATGGATGACAGTAAAATAATGCGCTTCTTCCCAGGAGGTCGGTATGGTTTTCGGTCATCGAATCTTGGACTACATCAAGGCTTGTGCCAACCATTTTGATTATCTAGAGCGCTGTCCGACTCTTACTCGTTACTTCTGCGGATAATAAATTATCTAGAACTAAGGATGTGGGTCAGCTTGACGAACGTCACGCAGGTTCATGCAGGTGAGTTCCAAATTTACCACCCTGAGAAAGAAACATTAAAGGTCCCATATTGTTTTTCATGTATCCTTTTATTGAAAACATCGGAGATGCTATATAAATTGTGTGATAGTACAAACACTTAACAGGGAAAGGCACACAACTGATATTCCTAAACTGTGCCTTTAAATGGCCGTCAGGACTTTGATACGGTTGTGATGTCACAGCTATACTATATATAGGTAGACGTGCCATAAGAGTCATTCCCCGTCTGCATTGAGGTGCAGAACCTCCGATAATGCAGATGAGGAAACCAGAAACGCTGACCAATCAGAGCAACTGGGCTTTTTTCAGGAGGGAGCTTAAAAAAGACAGGCTCTTAGAGTGTTTCAGACAGGAGGAACACAGGTACAGTCAGACAGACAGTTCGAGAAAAATTATTTGTTTTTGAACATTAAAATATGAAACATGTTCTAGTAGAAGCCCAAAATTAAAGTATGATTCTGAAAATGAGCATAATGGGGACCTTAACTTTAAGATTTCACCATTGCTCATTTTGCCTTTTTCTATCAAGTGAATTAATCACTATGAATAGGGCTATTCAATTAATTGCAATTTTATCAAAATTGCCATATGAACTAGTGCAATATCAAAATGTGCAGGGGGGCACAATATTTGTTAGAGGCAAATCGTGTCAAACCGTTCTAAAATAAGTTTGTGGGCTGCGGAGATGTCCCGGCCTACTAAATAAAAAAATAAAGAAATCACATTTCAATATTTGTTTTTAATTTCTTTATATTTCATTAGAATAATGATACAAACATCATGAATCATGAATCCTACCGCAATCGCAATATCAGTCCAAATAATCCCAATTAGAATTTTTCCTCATGTCGTGCAGCCCTAATTCTGAATAACCAGTAATTAAATCTAAAGTAAAGTAATTCTTTAGATTGTTGTAATACATTGGGAATTATAAAATGCAATACAATCAGCTGTTATGTTATTCTAATATTCGCTATGCTTCTCTACTCCTCTGTTTTCCTCAGCTATGTGATCAGAGGGGTTTTGGGAGCAGTTTGCAGCGGCGCTGCAACACAGTGCCGGCTGAGGTTGGTCTCTGGCGCTCGAGGTGGGCTGGGCCGCATCTTCTTCACCGCAAGCTGCAGCTGCAGAGCTGATCAGCCCAGGAGGCTGAAGACTGAGGAGCTCAAGAAGGACAGGCCCTGAATCCGATTCAGAGGACTTCTCCTGATGAAAGCTCAGAGACAGAGCAGACATTCGGTTCTGAGGAGAAGAAGTAAAGGAGAATGCCATACAGACAAGACACTGAGTTAATCCTTTTTCTGATGTTGCTAAGTTCTGTTTCGTTGTATTGAAATGCCATTTATACACATTCCTTATCCAAAAGGAGTTGTGTATTGATATAATATCTTTTTATATTTGTCAATTAAATTATTTGTTTTGTTGTTTTGATATGATTTTTTAGTTGTCAATCCTGATATCCATTGTGCCATGACTTTTCTGACGTAGCACACATTTAACACGGACAGAAATACCACAGACCATATCTTTTGTTCATTGTAATATACAATATGTAATTTCTAGATGTAATTTAAATTTTTAAATTTAATATGCAGTTCTGCTGTCTGTGTCATTTCTTTTTTTTTATAAATTTTTTTTATTGAAGGAATTGCACAATACAGGTTGCATATGTCAAACAATACATTTCCTTCATTTTTTATTTTTAATAAACGGAACAAAATTACCCCTCACCTACCCTTCCCGTCCCTCCCATATGCTTGGCAGTTAGTGGTTCACACCACCACCAAAAATAAATAATAATAATAATTAAAATAATAATAATAATAATAAATAAAATAAATAAAAAAAATTACTAAATGATATTAATGTACATTTTCACAGCCATGCATCAACATTTCATTAAACATACTTACAAGACAAGTACAAGTAAAACGTCTTGTCATTTCTGAACTCACCGCGAGTTAACCTCGTAACTACTTGCCACCTTACGATGAACTCAACTTTACTTGAGGGAGACAACTAGTATGAGATATTTTTGTTATAATGCACGCTTGGTAACACATCAATAGATGCTTCACTTTATTGGGTGGCTAAATAGTGAGGCATTGAGATTTAGCAGTCTACTCAAAACATTATCTGTTCATTGTGAAGTTTGATACTCGCACATTTTTAGATCCCGGTATTCCCCTGTCCGGGGGGTGCTGGACCAGCTCTCCGTTTAAAGGGTCCGATCCTCCTAAGCTTATGGGTATTACCCTATTAGGTATGACAGAGGACTGTTTAGCTGGTGTCGAAGAGATTCGCCTAGCTTCTAACTGTCTTCATCCGGGCGTCTACCCTGCTTGCTCTGAAACAGCACCTGACTGAATAGCCCTAGAGCTAGGTACCACCTCAGCCGCGCACGTTCACGACAGCTCTCTTCTCATTGATCAGGGCACTTGGTAAGTTGCTAGGATATGGTTTAGGGGCCAGGAAAATAGGCCCTAAGGGTATGTTAATTTCAGTGGCTAGAGCAACCTATACCTTTGTAGATGTTTAAACTCACTACACCCAATTAATCACACCTAAAAAGTGAAACTCAATTGTCTACTTCTTGTACTTTAAATGCAGTAGTTATATATTTTTTGCAAAATAGAGCAAGGGCAAGCATACAACTTAATGATTGGAATAGAATTGATCAATGAATAGAATACAAACACGTATCTGATTTTGTAATATTGGATAAAACTCGATAAATGATTAAAAAGTCAAAACTCCCTTAAAATGATTAACTTGTAATTCTATCAGCTATACTGGTCAAATCCTAATAATTGATATAATGTTTAAAGGGCAAAACCTGGTTGCGATGTTGAGCTTGGATGAATTTGGCAATCTTCTTTTTTGTAGTGGTGGGAGAGGAGCGTGTCACCTCTGCCGGGGGACCGCGCCCTTTCTTCTACCCTCGGCTGTGCAATCTGTTAGAACCCTGAAACTTTGTACAAGTCTTCAAAGTGTCTAAATCCCCAGCCTTTGAGGCAGTTGAACCAAAGAAAAACGTCAGAGTCCGAATTACTCCTTCAGCTGGGTTGGCTAGGTGGCTATCCTCTGTGGCTTCTGTCTCGCAATTCCACTGAAGAAGTTTTCTGAAGTTTTCTTTTGCTTTTTTAATGTCCAAATCCCAACTCTTTTCTTCCTCAAGGCTGTGTTGTGTGGAGATCTATTTGTCCTGTCTGACGCCCTCCGAGAACTACCGAGGAATAGCCTCGATTCTTGCCTATTTCTGTCTTTTATACTGTTTGACACAAAAACCCCATTGGTTCCTTTCCTCCAATGAGTCATCTGGTAACACCCAACTCTGATTTCTCAACAAGCCTGGACATGTTCTAACAAGCCTGAATATTTGCCCTTCTTCTTAGCTCCATCTACCCCACAGTTTAACTTTAATCATTAATTCTTAACATTTCAGTTACACAGTTCCTATGGAAGCTCCCAGGCTTCATACTTTGTTAATGGAAAATACATATGATTCAGTTGATTCAACATTTTTCTGACAAATCATTAATTCTTGAGACACAAATTTTTTCTGTATATGGTGATTAATTCTTGAAACACACATTATTCCTGTAAATGGTGGTATATATCAATCATGCAATCAAACAGTATTCTGGGTAATACTTTATTTGCTTCAGCTGTCATCTTACTCATTATACTATCTAGCTCGGAAAGTTCCTCACAGCCCAGGACAGTTACAATGCACCATTAGA